>NC_079169.1:61012388-61099888 GCF_947568905.1 Ostrea edulis | reverse complement strand
GTGTACCAAGTTTGATTGATATTGCCCCAGTATTTCTGGAGAAGAAGATGAAAATGTGAAAAGTTTACAGGCAGACGGACAACGTGTGATCAGAATAACTCACTTGAGCTTTCAGCTCAGGTGAACTAAAATCGTTTATAAAAGTTGTTTTATTTTCGGGGCCATGACTATGTTTATGCCAAAAATAAATGGGATTTTATTTTGAATAATTATGATTATAGTGCTCTATTTCAGTCGTACGAACAAGTGATATTCCAGCAAGAAAGGGTAAGTATGTACTTTATATACTAGTATGCACGTAAACGTATGTACAATACGAATGGTTGAAGGAATGAATTTAAGCCTGTTCAAAGTATGAGTGGGGAAAAATCTAGTTACATGTTTTCTTTTGTTTTGAAATTTAGTCACAGAAACAGACAGATTCCTGGAACCAGAAAACGACAGTAAGTGAATTTTGCGGAAGGCTTGTATCATCTGGGAATCGCAGTAAATGATTTTTTAAAAAATACAGTAATAGGCAAGTCATGTTTGTGAACATTTATGCCCCGAGTATAGCCATTTTCAAAATGTGTCAAATTTAACCTGCCCTTGTTAAGTACCCATGATCTTTATCATGCATATGTGACCTTTTTTTCTTAAAAGTCATGACCAAGGTTATAGGGATGGACTGACACAAATCAAACTAAGGGTCTTATATACAACGTCATCTTCGCAAGCCAAGCGTCCGATTTGCGGACTCTATTCTCATAGATGATAGTACCCGAATCATATTCTTAGCAGGCGAAGATGATAGAAGTACACACAATTGTAACCTTAAGCTCTAGTATATCGGTTCGTCTTTGCCTGTATTGGTAACGATGATTTCTCGTTTCAGTGACGTTAAATCTGAGGTTTTACTCAGACTGGAAGGAATGGAGTTCCTGTTCCGTATGTGGTAAACCCGGAGAAAGACGGAGACGTGGTACGAAAAAGCATTAACTATCAAGATTGTATCTTAGTGTTTAAAGGGTGTCATTAACAGATAATAATGGATACGACGCTGAAATGTTGTGTAAATACAATAATGATGATTAAATTACCTGGTCAATTAAAAGAGGGTATTGCACGAGAAAATGATATTTTTCCAATTCACTGTATTCCCTGCTGAGTGGCAGTCTTTTTATGTACAAACTTCAACTCCGTTATTTTTAATAATTGTACATGTACGTAGCGTCACTAAATTTTCAGCATCGATCGAACCCTTGTTATTCTTCTAATACAACTTTACATATTGCTCGTAGACAACATTGTTCATGAATCTCGTTATCATTCAAGTAAACGTTATATTCAACTTTGGGGAAAAGAATAACATGAAGGTGCCGCACCTTTTATAAAATGGTAAAGCTTATGTAACAATGATAATCATGCAGAATTCATAACAACTCGGTTACGAACTATTGAGGGAGATGAAGAACAAGTAAGGTAAAATTGGGTTTTCAGTACTATATGCTCAAAGTATTTTACCAATATTATTAAGCATCAAGGGACTGCTGTGTCTCAATCTTATGCGCTGTCCCACTTTTACCAATATCAACCCATTTGGATCTCTTTAATTGCACTACTAACATTAATTTCCAATCGTACCAATATGTCATAATTTTTTTTGTACAAGGTGTATGTACGGTTCAACTGATAAATAATGAACAATACACGGAGCCGGCGTATGTATACTATGCTCTGGGAACCTTTAAGAGGGGCGTTCCATGTCGATCTACCATGTTTGACGTGTATGGGGACCAGTTCACAAAGAGACCAGATGAAATTGCAATAGAAGAATGTCACATGAAATGCGGAAGTAAAAGTACGTTCACAACAGTCATAACGGCATCTAAAGATCTTTGACTTAGGCCAAAAAAATATAATAAATAGTTTCTCAGGCCAAAAATTTCAAATTTTGATGAGACAGCAGTTATTACTTTTTTTATATACTTGGCTGTAGCATGAGTTATCCTTCCTATTTATGTTGACTGTAGAATGTGTTACTTTCTCTTTCTTGTATAGACTGTACATGTTTATATAGATTAAGCAATGGGGTTTTTATTTTCATAAAAAATAGTTTCACATTACTTTACTATTAAATGTATACTATCATTCTTAAACATTTGCACATAAATGAGTATGCATTCAATAATCATTTGATCAAAAAGATACATGTACTTACAATTTTATTAAAATCATCTGTAAGTTTTACATAAATATTTATAACACAAGAGTGACTTCATTTACATAAATAAATCGATATAAATTGGAGAGAAAAAATCCATGCGATACCTTTTCAACGGATACGGCAGGGCCAGAGAAACTATTGATTTTTTGATTTTTTTTTTGGCCTAAAACATCATAAAATAATCATCGATTTTCCAAAAATTCAGTCACCCAAGAAACTTAGTCACCTGTTGCCAGTCATTAGTTCTAACTTCTGTAAACTCTTTTGTGATATAGCACACATGTAATCGACCATCTCCAATATAGATATGACATGAAAGACATAAATTATACAAAATACAGTGCTTAGGTTATAGCTGGGTTGTGTGTAGATTTGTATGATACAAAGGTCAATGCTCGGGAGAGCCACTGAAGTAAACTAAATATTTCTGTAATGTACAATCTAATTAAAATTAGATGTTAGATCCGCTCGCGTACTCGCATACATAAATGCGAGTACGCGAGCGGATCTAACATCTAATTTTAATTAGATTGTGCAATGTATATACACAATTTTCAAGTTGTGAAACACTAATTGAAATATATTCAATACCGGTCGCGGTAGGCTAAAGTTTAGGACCGGTGCTTCGCAACCGTCAGGTCAATTCTAGATCCAGGCGCCGGACCAAACATAAGACATTTAACAGGAACATAAATAGTTACTGCTTCTTCTCCAGGAGCCTGGCATTAGAAGTGAAAGTCATCCGTCTTTCGGATATGAGCTTAAATGCGGATGACCTTTGGCATTAGTACGATAAAGACCCCCCCCCCCCCCCCCAAGACACCCCCCCCCCCCCCCCCGGTACGGCATACTGAGCACCATTCACAGGTCGGAATTTGGGGCACATTTTTATTCACAGCTGATGACGTCTCTATTTGATTGAAAAATTCTTCAATGGGACGCAAAACAGCATGCAAATATTTAAGCCGAAAGACGATGATTTTTCATTATCAATTTCACAAGCGTATATGTATGTTTCCCGCCCCAAGATTAAATTAGCGTCACACTGCATACCAAATAAAATGCAAAAACTTCTCAGTAGAGATAACCAATCTTTTATAATATATTTTGGAATAGGTTTTGAAGATGAATCGCAAATTCCGGAAGTTGGCATTAGCCTTAACATTTCTATTAATACCCAATTTTTCATGATCATATTACTTTCGGTTCTCGTATTTTGCAGTTGGCTCAGTAAAATTCTCAAGACTTAACTCCGCTGATATTCACTTCCATGGAGTTGACAAGGGAGGTAAGTCAATCAAAGAACAGGTCTTTATCGCTAATTATGCGATGGTTAGGTCTTTATATCCAAAGTGTAAACATTTTTAAGCTCTTTAATCTGAACGGGGCCACGAGAAGTGTTTTAAGGAGGTACTCTACATCGTCATAATGGCTGACTTCCTTTTAAAAAATGGATAAAAGCAATATTTGTCTATTTATTTAAAAAAAAGTATCGCCTTGCTGAGTAGGTTAGCACGTCGATTGCTGAAATGAAGATTGCGTGTTCGGGTCCAGCAAGGGTTTTAAATTTTTCTCAGATTGCTTTCAACTAAAACTGTATTTTTTTGACTAAATAAAGTAAATTTGAAAGTTTTAAAATTTCAAAGTATTGTACATATTCTCCACTTTTCATCCATATCAAATTTCTCTAGTGTAGCATACCTCCTTAAGTCTTTCATTGACATTTTTTGGTATCTTAGCTGCTTCTCAATATGTACAATGTCTTGAGTTGATATGCAATGGTTCTCGTATAGATTGAAGTTTGACCGCACATGACCCATAGGATCATTATTAGGGCGGGACCACAATAGAGAATTAAAGTTTTTGATATGTATTCTTTGAAAAATATTCATCATGGGAACCACAAGGGTACAAATCCGACTAAATGGGGACGGTCCTTCGGATGATATCGCAGAAACCGAGGACCCGTGTCACACCAGGTGTGGCTCGATAAAGATCCCTCCCTGCTCAAAGGCCATAAGAGCTGAGCATCTAGGCCCAAGTACTGCAGCCCTTCACCGGCAATAGTGACATCTCCATATCAGTGAAAGATTCTCGAGAGCGATGTTAAACAAAATATGATCAATCAATCGAGGGTTACATTTGTAAAATTGACCGTAAAACATCCTCATGTAATATAAAGTAGATTACAGTTTGCTTACATCATAAATCTCTAGGCTCTGGCTGGGGTTCCAGAAGGGTTTTACAATATTGCTTGAAATTTTTCATAAAGCATTCGTGGAGGGCATGGTAGACGTGCATTAATTTAATTTTTGTTTTTTGTTGGTTTTTTTTTGGGTTGTTTTTTGGGGGTTTTTTTATAGTTATTTTAATGAAGTAAAAATGTTATTTTAATGTTGCTATTTTCTATCTTATCAGACTTTTGCTGTTTGATAGACCTTTCTATTAGATGACTGAATAATAATTTAGAGCTTTCTGATTGACTGAGATGCAACAAACTAGAATAAAATAGATTGTTATATTCACCTATAAGTAATAGTACCTTCGAGGTTAATCTAACATTTGATTTTTCAACATCGAACCAAAAATGAATTGATATTCCCAAATGGATATGATTGGTTATTATGTTTTGGTTGTCCAATGAAAATTCACGTCTCTATTCACTTTTGACTAGGTCTTGCAGTCAAGTTGTAAACAAAGATGGCCGACCAGATATCATTTTGTAAGCTCTAGTTGCCGGTTTCCATGGTTCAAATTATATTATAATACGACAAAACAAGCAATGACATTACTGAAGGTCAACACAATGTTTCAGTAACTTCGAAGTACGATATTCACATCTTCCGGACCCGGGGAATAGTGTACAACATTAACCACATCTTCCGGTATGTGGGGAATATTGTAAATATTCACCACATCTTCCGCATGCAGGGAATATTGTCAATATTCACCACATCTTCCGGGCCCGGGGAATATTGTAAAATATTCAGCACATCTCCCGGACCCGGGGAATATTGTACAATATTCAGGACATCTTCCGGACCCGGGGAAAATTGTAAATATTCACCACATCTTCCGGGCCCGGGGAATATTGTCAATATTCATCACATCTTCTGGACCCGGGGAATATTGTCAATATTCACGACATCTTCCGGACCCGGAGAATATTGTCAATATTCACCACATCTTCCGGACCCGGGGAATATTGTCAATATTCACTACATCTTCCGGACCCGGGGAATATTGTCAATACTCACCACATCTTCCGGACCCGGGGAATATTGTCAATATTCACAACAACTTATAGACCCGGGGAATATTGTACTAGTACCTCGAGGGCAGCTAAATCATCGTAATGACTTTATAAAGGTCAATAATTGTATGTCCCTTCATGTGGACAACAATCCTGATATTCCCTCCATTGATCATGATGTTTAAGCAAAATATTTCATTACGTTTTAGAGCATCTAGAAAAATCGTTCAACTTCCTAATAATTTTAGCTTGTTATAATATGATATTTACTTATTAGAAGACGCAGCTTGACAGATATTTTTTCTGGTCACAAAAAGAAGACAAACGTTTTCCCGTATAACACGAAACATTGACATGTTTTAGAGGACTGGAACATGTAGCAGAAATTAATACAGTTGTCTGCCGCCGAATATTGATAAACTCTCCTCGGGGCGATAAATCACGGCTTATACTTAACTTAATTGAAATCCACAATATACTATGACAACGTTTACTCTAGGGTGTGTGTGGTGGGTTTTTTATTTATTAAATTTTTTTTGTTAGTTTTTTTTATTATTATTATTAATTATAAAGAATGCAGTGATTTATCGTTAGCAACTTTAATGGACAATCATAATCATAACAAATTACATAAAGCATAAATTATGTCTCGAAGGGAAAATCTTCATGTTGTTGAATATTATATTTAAAAGAGTTCGACGCTTTCTCTTTCTTTCTTTTTTCTACGTGAATAAAGGACATATGTGTGAATAAGGACAGAAATGAAAATAAGGTTAAGATAGAGACACATGGCGAGAGAACTATGCTTTGTCTTCTGTTTAATCCTAGGCAATTCAATATGTATATTCATGTGTTGAACAAAACATTTTAAGAAAAGAGAGAGACCTCGTAGTAAACTGGGATCAAATAGCTGACACTCCCCCCGAGACAAAATCGAGTTTCTATACAGATTGAAATATATACATTTACATGCAAAGAAATCAATGAGACAAAAGACTGCACATTGATTTTTCATCCAGTGCAATCCCCCAAAATTACCAGTGTTGTCTAATTTAAAAAGATGTCGCGTTGCAGTCAGTTGTGCGTATCTCCTGGGAAGTGGTAATCGATATCAAAAAGAACCCAATGTCCTCGGTGGACCCCATGCACACATGACATTGAAGACATCTACAGACAGTGCGAGAAATGCATATTGGATGTTCTTTTAACGATTCATTGCATTTGTTTATCATTTACAGGAGTGTGTGAGTTGTTTTAGTTAAGCAATCCTCTGCGTGATCGTATAATATAGTTACCTGCTTCGAAACTGACAAAATTTGAGGAATCATTAAGTTTTTTAAGCTAAAACAATTCAGAATGTACATAAAATAATTGAAATGAATCATATACATTTAAAACAGCTGAGCAGCATGATAGAAAAATGTTTTGTTTGATGTTTAAGACTTGGCATTCTTCCTTCACAGTAAGAGGGATGTGCTGGTCATTGGAACATTGTCTGAAGTTGATATGTACATACATGCATGATCTACATTGCTTTGTAAAACCTGCTCTCTTTCTTGGAATAAAGCTACTCTTCGTATTTCTATATTTGACAGTAATGCTGTAATGATTGCGATTTCACATTTCAGTTCCTGTTGAGAATATGAATGTAATGGAAGGAGGCTCAAAAATCATTAAATGCAAAGGGCAAGTACAATTTCATGCCTATTGTTGGACAACCTCAAATTTAGAAATGCAATCAAGGTTGATATTTTACAATTTTAAAAATAAACCAGAAAACCTGAGATTGTATATCCATTGTTTACTAAATGTTAAATATATTGTCAACAAAAAAAAAAAAAAATCCCCAGATTTGGAAATACTGAAGATTTACTACCAGTCGCGTTGGCTCAGTGGTTGTTCGCTGTGACGGGGGATCGTGGTTTCAAGTTTACTTCGTACCTTGGCCGTTTCAAACCTAAGATGTAAATATAGGAAGAGACTGTTCCGTCGACCAACGCTCAGCAATTAAGAAAATAAGAATCGTTTCCAGATGAGACCTTAAATATCAAAGTCCAATGTTACAGCAAGCTTTGGCCTGATAAAGAATTCTGAGTCATATGTCTAAATTTGTTGCACAACTAGTGACATCTTGAGTGGGGAACATAAAGCAAACAAAGTAAATAATAACAAGCACACGAATAATCGGAGAACCCCATATTTGAAAACGCTATCAAAAATTGTTATTTACAAAAAAAACACACGAAAAACAAACGCAACCTTGGATTCGGAAACACTATGAATTTTATCATTACATGTTGATTTTTTTTTTTTTTTTACATGTTAAATCAATTTAAAATGACACAAATACAGGTGATCTCTGATTATTGTATCGAAAATGTTTCCTACCTACACCCAGTTATAGTTCAAGACAATAAACATGTATTTGATAGATTTGTATTGTCTGAGAAAGTTCAGGACAATAAACATGTATTTGATAGATTTGTATTGTCTGAGAAAGTTCAGGACAATAAACATGTATTTGATAGATTTGTACTGTCTGATAAAGTTTTGGTCGTCAGTATATTGTTAAAATGTTGTTTTTAAATCTCATTCGAATTTGCTTCTTCGTGACGATATCCTATGTATCAACAAATACTGTATATATGGGGAAGAGTAGGAAACAACCTGAGGTGGGGGAGGGAGCATCGAAACCACACGTTGAATGTTTGGTAAAGAAATTGTTAATAAGCAAAATGTGTTGTACTTATATTCATTGAAGGACTTAGACTTAGATCTTAATTCGACATCTGTCTGTACTTGTAAACGGTTCACACTCGAGATATCGAATTCTTCTATGCCACTGGATTGTTTTGTTTTTCTCGAACTTGGAACAAACACTAAAGTACATCTGTTTCACGTGTATTAATGAGGAAAATCTTACGAAAAATCTGGACGGAATAATGACGAGTAAAATAACTTAGAGTACTTGATAAATTCTATTTAAACTATTTTAAGAACAACCAAACTATAATGTCAAATTAAAGTGCTATCAGCTTTATATGTATATTCAAATTTGCTCAAATCGAGACCGCCGGGTTGATAGGATCACAACAGAATCTCATGGACCTCTGAGGGACTTGTTCTCATTGCAGGGCGACTCTCGACGATATCGTATACTGGTTGAACAATTCAAATTACATGATGTCCTTTTCTGTGGCCAAGAACACATCTGGTAGAGTGACTATTGATGTCTATGGCAACCTGATGATAACAAACGCTCAGATGACTGATTCCGGGCTTTTTGAGTGCTGGATTAGAATGAAGAAGATTAGGGTTGTACAGTTTACAGGTATTTATTCTACATTTCACCGTTCGCTATACCTAATCAGTTTAAACTAGAGAACATGTTCAGTTTTGAGTATGAATTCCATGTGCTAACGAATTACATTGGAGATGCAGTTTCATAGAATTCGAAGATGCTGTTATCAAATTATCTAAAAGACAATTGGAGAACGAAAAACAGGCCTAAAAACCCACAAACGTAATTCGAAACATGTAGGCAATTACCAGGGTTTTCTTCCATTTGTTTTGAGCACAGAAATGTAATGCTTTAAAATTACTTTGTCTTCACGACATGCCAAACGGGATTCAATTTAGGGTTCTAAGTAATCGTCTCATTAAAAGCATCAGGCGTTCTGTACACTAAAGGATATCCACAGAGAAGAAATCAAACACGAATATCTACGAAAATAATTTACTAAATGCACCTTGCAATAAAGCAACCAGCATGGATGGTTAATCTTCAATATACGATATCAAAATAAGAGTAACGAGAACTATTACATTAGAACAGCATGACAAAGTAAACAAGTCATAACAAATAAACTGCAATGAATTATACTTATCAAGAGAAATTGCACCTAATTTGAGTACAAATTATCACGAACAAGCCCATTTCTTTAGTTTTGCCGGAGAATAACAAAGTACATGTAGTTACATAAATTAATTGATATGTCACGTTAAAAAGAAAGTGAAGATTGTGATCAGAATGATAACAAAGATGGCTAAAAACGAGGCCGCACAAAATGAACCGGTGTTACAATTGGCGCATGCGCCCTCTGCCTCTTCTTCGTCTTCCTCAGTTCCTGTCACCCTCTGTAAGAAATGAAAAACAATATTCAGTTGTGAAAGACAATCAGCTCAGTTTCCGTTATACCTAGCAACAAATTGTTAAATAATGTAGTCTTTTATTCGTGCCCTCATGTGTTCGTTGGTTCAGCCTAATGTACAAGTTAACCCATATTTCGTATCTGATTTTACCACATTTCCAAAAATGCCACCTAAAGATAATAGGTTCCTCAACGAGAGGTCAAGGTCACTGGAGAGAATTTTGATTTACCTACATTGTAAAGTGTACCCCGCTTCAAGGAGCTATATGGTTTTCTTTGAGTTATTTAAATAAATATGACCTTTAAGGACTGTGTATACACTAACGAGATAAATTCTGGACATCCAAAATGGTAAATGTATATATAGGTTATTCATTGTATTGTATTCCCCTGTGACTAAAATGGAGGGCGTGTTGCTTTACCCCAGTCTATCCGTACCACAGGCAATTGCATCGCTTGGGGTCGAATTTACTATATAAAGAGTAAAGGTATGGAACTCTATATAGGGTACCCAAGTTAGCCGATGTAAAAACAATAAACCAATTGATATAAAATTCTACTTTGTATTCTAATATATTCATACATAATCAATCTACATTACTACCAAAGTTCATCCCGAAATTCTGTACATTTCCCAAGATATACAAAAATGAATTCGGAAAAATGCCTATTATTTTTTGGTCGACTTTTAGCTGGGCCCTGGCACTATACGACTAAACAGAATGTTTGAGCATTGCAACAAGCTATTACATTGAATGTGCAGCATAAGATATCATTTCTAAAATGAATTTCTTACCCCAATTCATAAAATGAAGTCCGTAATAGCTCTAAGTGACTGAAGTATACGGAATTTCGGGATGAACTTTGGTAGTAATGTAGATTGATTATGTATGAATATATTAGAATACAAAGTAGAATTTTATTTCAATTGGTTTATTGTTTTTACATCGGCTAACTTGGGTACCCTATATATCGAGTTCTATACCTTTACTCTTTAATAGTAAATTCGACCCCAAGCGATGCAATTGCCTGTGATCCGTAACACAGATTGCGTGGTTTGTACGACTCGTCACACAGTTTTCAATTTAGTTCAGATCCTTTGTCTTCCCCAACGGCTTCGTTAAAATATTACAATTATATACAATTTGTATGAAAATATACCTGATATACTAATTATACATAAACAACAAATTACAAAAGCGTATATCATGTTATGGTCAGCTTGAGCTATAATAACAGACTAGGAATAGCCATATTAACAATTTCTTCGGTTTACAATGCCACGATTCCGCGGGAATCCGGAGTTAGAATAGGTCCTCAGTACCCCTTGCTTGTCGTAAGAGGCGATTAAATGGGGCGGTCCTTCGGAGGTGACCGCAAAAACCGAGGCCCCGTGTCACAGCAGGTGTGGCACGATAAAGATCCCTCCCTGCTCAAAGGTCGTAAGCGCCAAGTATACATGTATAGTGTTGACCTAAATTTTGCAGCCCTTCACAGTGGTGACGTCTCCATATGAGTGAAAGATTCTCGAGCGGGACGTTAAAATGATAAACATGTACTACTACTACTACTCTATACTACGTTTAAGGACAGTTAAATTAAGAAGTTGATATTTTAATATGTAAATGTTAAACATGTAGAGTACACTGCACATAGCTTGTCTGATTAACTAAATTAAACTAATATGATTTTTAAGATACCTTCTTTATAGCATGCAGGGTGTTACTGTTACATGTGTAGTACATGTACATGAAGGTTGTGTACTTTGCCCATCTTCGCTAGCCAAGGGTTTTCCCATGCAGAGTGGACCGAAAAACCCTGGCTAGCTATGTACTTTGTCAGGATTTTGCTAATTCTCACAATCTTTCTTGATTGATAGGAGGTTAAACTTTATAATTTTTGGTGGACTTATGCATCCAGAATACTAGTTCATGGTAGTTCGACCAACTCTTTATAGATCGTCAGGCTAGAACTTTTACATGTATATTATACAGAATGTTAGTACATGTATATATACTAGGGTAATTCATATGGCGATAGGTTTGATATTCTTGAAATCTTTTTTACCATTGACAGGATGTTAAACTTTGTCATTGTATTGTATATTTAACATTCACTTAAAAAAAGTTAACTCCTCTTAACTTTGAATAAAAGATCAGTTTTGAAAACGGTAAAACAAATTATTTTACGAGTACAAGTATGGAATTAGGGGATTAATTTTTTTCCCGGATACAGCCACATTTTAAGCAGTACTTCAAACTCAGTTTATTATATATCTATGAATAAAATGTTTTTTACAAGTCATTCAAGCATACCAAGAGAGAAATCGTTATCTAGTTAACCTGGCCCCGTGGGGATCTGGGTTAGAATAGGTCCTTAATACCCCTTGCTTGTCGTAAGAGGCGACTAAATAGGGCGGTCCTTCGGATGAGACCGCAAACACCGAGGTCCCGTGTCACAGCAGATGTGGCACGATAAAGATTCCCCCCCCCCCCGCTCAAGGGCCGTAAGCGCCGAGCATAAGCCTAAATTTTGCAGCCCTTCGCCGTTTTATTTGATTAAATGCTATAAAATAATCATTAGAACATCTATAGCATACAAGTTGATATATAGTAATTTTTATAGATTATTTTATAGCATTTAATTATCTAAGGTCAGATCACGTTTGAGTACAAGGAATTACAAGAAACAAATGTAAAAATCTCACTATCCCCTCTATTTTTCATTTGACTAGAAAAACCCGCTTTAACAATTGCAGTATATCTTTCACTGAATCTTGCAATAAAGTTCAAATATCTCTGAATTAGCTTACAAGGGAAAATATACACATTGGAACTCTTCAATGTGCACCGTGTAAAGGTTATTTAACTCAAAACAAAAAAGTCGACTAATCTGGACATTTAAGTTTCCCTTGTTGCAAGGATATTTATTGCTAACTAAAAAGCGGAAATCAATATTTCACAGAGTCGGTCCTTTCATGCATACATGTACATAATATGATAGTCATGAAAAATATTGCGGTTTATATTTAACATTGTATCCGATGGCATCATATTAATGTCCTATAGCAGTATTACGAATGCTTTTGTATGTAATTCTACAAAAGGGAGGCTGATGAGAGATATCTAATATCCCTTTTATCTAAAGTTTGTTTGGAGAACAATCATTTCATGAAGAAAAAAATTCTAGATGATGGTAATGTATGGTTGGACGTAAAATCGAGTGATATCGCCATCTTGTTTTCTATATTCTATCGTACACCAATCGTTATTGAAATATAAGCCTAGAGTTCTTTACGAGGCTTTGCTGTACTAAAGAATACTTTTGATAGATTGTTATACCATTAAATCTCAAGACTGCAGCTGACACAAACTGGTCCAAAAGATTAATCAGAGACGGAGAGAAAAAATCCAAAGTACTCCATTAGTTTCTGTAGAATTTACAAGCTTGTAACTTTAAAGACTGACAGAGTTCTTAAAGATTCATAGGATGTAACAAATTAGCTATACCAACGGGGATAAGGTGTATGTTAAAAGAAATCTGCGCCTCTTCACGATATCCATTTGCAACGAATTATTGGTAAAACTGTCTGCGCTTTTCTCCGAGTTGTCCATTCGTAACAAATAAATTACAATAGAGAAGAGGTTGCGTAATATTGATAATAGAGGACGCAGACATTATGGCAGTTAAGTTGTAACTAAGGTGGTATGAATAGTAAGAAGACGCATCTGCAATCACTAATGAAATAACACGTGCAACAATCTACCATATTTTCCATTGAAATTTTATCGGCTCGATGTCTCAAGAATTTGACGTGGAGAGGCACCAAACCCGCAAATGTACATTTATAAATGTTTGACTTTACATTTGCATCCGAGTGAGATGATCGGTTCATACATGTTCTACTACAGTTACAAACTTACATCGGATATCATCGGTTCATGCTCTGCTATATCTACATACTTACATTTGCATCGGATATCATCGGTTCATGCTCTGCTACATCTACATCGGCTGACACAAGGGAACTCACTATTCCTTTTGCAGAATCAAAATGTACAGTCATGTCATTTGACATGGGTTGTTCACACTGTCCTTCACTAATTGCGTCATTTCTTTGGGTTTGTGAATGAATATTTGCGTCACTAACTGGAGCATGAGTGTTTAAGAAATGACGTTGAACAATGACGTAGTTGCTGCAGTGTTGGCATGACGTTGTTTGTATTGCACCTCCCTGTAGGGTGTCTCTTCCACATATACACATATTCAGACGAGGCACAATACCGTGCTGTGGACAGACACACAGTTCAGAAACGCGTCCACCTGTCGCATTTGATTCAGGTGGACATGGGGACGGAAAAGTTGTGAATGACGACGAGGCTGAAGGTTCAGAATTCACTGCTTCGTGGTAAGAAGGGGGTGGAGCTTCCATTTCCTGTAACGATCATTATTCTTTGTTTTATTTCAAAACCGTTTGTTTTAATCTTTCAGATATGTCCATTAAAATTTTTGCCACACGTCAACATTACATTCATTCACCAGTGCCACTAGCAAATTTCCAACATTGATTATACTCATGGAGTCAGACATGCGATATTCTTGCTGTTTGTTTACTTCGAAAATGTGGCTGGAACATTCTTTAATTTACCGATTTGATGTGAAGCACTTCTATATGCACCACTCGCAAGGCTATAATGATTGTTCAGAAGGACAGCCTTCTCACTTTTACTGGCTCATTGTTGGTGTAATTGGTAATAGCATTTCATCAAACGTGGAGAACAAATTCAATTTTATTCACCGGATGTGTTGGAAATTGAGAAATCGATGCCTCGAGTACCAGAAAATACGATCTTATGTAGTCATAGAAACCAATTAAGAGAATCATTAAAACGTAAGAAAGTTCTTTGTTTCACTTTATTTACCAATTGTTTTTTAAATAGCCATTTACATTTTCAAGAATTCATCAAATTATATAACAGTCACACTTTCCGGCGAGATTTTTAAATCGTACAAATAGTTCTTCACACAAAATTTCCCTTACCTGCTCTTCCGGTACGACATTTATTCAATAAACAATATGTCGTCTGCATGCCGTGACTAACCAGCACACTTTACCATATTGTCGGCTGCTGCTACTACTGCCTCTGTGAAAATGTACACATTATGATAACTATCTTCAAGAACGATAATCATCGAGACCGCACAGAGAAGGGATCGATCACACACAGTCGGTGAACCCAATCATACGCATGCACATGTCAGCTGTCGATACCGCGGCGAAGATTCTGAATTGATTACACTGGGATAAATATTGTATCATTCCGCAAGATTTATTTTGAAGTCCTTTCGCTTTAGTTGCTGAAAGAAAACATTACGCGTTATATATGTCAGTTCATTAACTGAGATCGCTTTTAATGATTTACTGTTTACTTCAATGTATTCGTAGCATCATGCCATGCAGCGGACGAGTACAATATCGCAGTTCATTGAAAATTTTAAGTTTTAAGAAACTATTAATGATACATATGTATGCCAATTAAGTTTCATTTAAAGAATGTTTATTTCGTGTAAACAATATACATAAACGGTTTGGGCAAAAGGCAACCATGCATGTACTAATTTTATTAGATGAGGTTGGTGTTTTGTTTATTTATTTATTTTGACGATCTTTTTGCTTTTTATAAAAATGGATGGGTTTTTTTTTTATTTCAGTCACAACAAGCGATCCTGGTAAGTTATATGTATTTATGCTTTATTTTGTAAATATAGAGATATCTGTATGGATCAAAAGCGTATCAGTGACCGGTGTCAAAATGAATAGCTTGTTGAAATTACATGTGATGTGGATCATTTCTAGTATACCGGTCCCCGTGAATATGGTACCAACATATATTTCGCCTAACCTTATAGCCGTAATCCTAACTCTTTGCATGCGAAGTAGGGACCACTATACTAGAAACTATCAATTTAATGTATTTGAGGCAACTTCATAATGATATTCTTATTTTGAAATTTCGAACTTTTCTAAACAACAAGAGTCCCATGGACCTTAACAGTCACTGGAGTATCACCACACAGCAATTAGAATTATTGCTTGTTGCTAGTGCAACAGGTAGAATTGAATTTCTTGTGAACTGTTCAAAGACCTTGTTTATTGTCATCATACAGAATTGATTATCATTGTTACAAATCCTCAAAATTCCACTCATGATTCAAATTTTGGACCTGTACTCTGTAGCACACAAACTGGGAGCATACTAGTAGATTAAATTTGTGTAATGGGTTTTACAAAATTTTAAAATGCATAGCCCCCAAATCAGGCACGGGACGAGGCTACGGAAATTAATTGAACATACACTGACATTCTTTTATCCTGATCATCTAGGCATAATAGGTGTCTGATGAAATAATTATCAAAGACCATGGGTGCCTTTACCCTTACTGAAAATGGACATGGGTCGGAAGTATCTAGAATTTAGTTTGATATTCGGGAGGTAGTGGTAAACGTATGTGTAGGAAGGATGCGCTCGGAGGTGGTGGTAAATGTATGTGTAGGAAGGATGAGGTCATTAGGGACAAATAAATTCAAATTTTTGTTAAAGGTCCTTCAAAGAAAAGTTTTAAAATGTTTATATTAGTTGGAATTGTTGGGCGGAATGACCGTATGCAATGTTTGAATTATCAATAGAAATAATTAACCTATATTTCGACCTTGAGATCAGACAAACAGTAACTAAGTCACACAATACATCTAACCACGAGAAGTCGAAGTGAGAAAACTTCAACAGAAAACATTTAACGGCCGTAATGAGAGAGATTCCCTGATGATCACCCCCCACCTCCTCCGTGTCAGCGGTGCATGTATAATACATGTATGTTTGATAATTTCATTAACATCACATCTGATCACAAAAAAGATTATTACACACATATATGTTTGGACCAGTCTAACCCAAGTCCTGGAGCCGTTGTCGTAGCAAGTCGATTTATGTCTGTAAAACCTATACGACCCAACCTTACAGAAAACCATCAATGGATACCCACGACTGATCTCGTCTTCTACTCATCACGATGATTTACTCATGATGTGGGTATTCAACGATGACGGAAGCAAACTCTGTGTCCACATACACGTTCTTGATCTAGTATCTATGTATTCATAATTGGTTGCACAGTGACATTAGAACTACTAGTAAAAATGTTGCTAATGAAAATTCATACTTCACGTACCAGATAAATGACAGAATTCATACGCTTAGCACTATTTTATACTTTTGATTATTTTTAAGTCTGGTACTCCATTGATTCTTTAGTCTGTTGGTAAAGAAGGTAGTGATGCATATATATAGTCTCTGAGATGATGTTTAGCTTGTACAAAACGTAAGTCTGTCATTCTGGATTTCTTTAGTGAAATGGGGACATGCAGTTTCCAATTGTTCTATGTAGGAGGGCGAGTCAATAAGTAACCAGCATATCCCATTACCGATTGACCGAGACGGTCACGATTTTCATGCCTTGTTTCAATACATGTTTTATACCTGGGTCCAAAATGCACGCGTATCGAGTCAATATTTAATAAGATATTGAATGTCAAACATGGCTAGTGATGCAAAGGCATGCTTTTCATCTAAAGTAGAGTACCGTGCTATGACTCGGTACTTGTATTTAAAAGGTAAAACAGGCAAGGAAATACACGGCGAGTTAGCCGATGTTTATGGGTCTTCTGCACCATCTTATGCTCAGGTTAAATTCTGGGTAGGGGAATTCAAACGCGGTAGAACGTCTTTAGAAGATGAAGCCAGGTCTGGATGCCCACTGGATGCCACCGACGAAGAAATGTGTAAGAAATTTCGGGATCTGGTACACTCTGATAGGCGAATTCAGGTGGAAGAAATAGCGCAGGCATTAGGCATTTCACATGGTAGCGTTTCAACAATCTTGCATGATCGTTTAGGTATGTGCAAGCTAACAGCCCGTTGGGTCCCCAAATCCCTTAGCAATGAGCAAATGGCAACCAGAACATTAGTATGCAGCGCCTTGTTGAAGCGTTTTAGGTCAAAAGATGATTTTCTTTTGCATCTGGTGACTGTAGATGAGACTTGGGTTATGAGCCAGAGAATAAAGCTCAGAGTCGTCAGTGGGTAGGGCCTGGGTCCCCGAGATCAAATAGGTTCAAGACGCAACCATCTGCTGGCAAGGTGATGGCCACAGTATTTTGAGACGCAAAAGGCATTATTATGTTGGACTTTTTACCCAAGAGAAGTACAATAACTAGAGTGTAATATGCAAATGCAAACTTGTTAGGTCAGCCGAGAACCGCCATCCATGAAAAACGCCGAGGTAAACTCTCTAAAGGTGTTTTGCTGCAGCAGGACAACGCGAGAGTCCACACTTGCAAAGTTGCAACAGATGCTGTAGGGCGAAACGGGTATGAATTATTACCACATCCTGCCTATTCCTAGCGACTTCTTCCTATTCCCAAACTTGAAAAAGGATATCCGTGGACGTCATTTCCGGTCTGAAGTGGCAATTGAGGAGTAGGTCAATGGAAATGACCCTGACTTTTTCAGTTCTGGGCTGATGGTACTTGAACACGTTGGTCTAAGTGCATCACGCTAGAGGGCAATTACATCGAAAAAGAAGAGGTGGATCTCAACCGGAAATAAGTTAGGCTGGTTACTTACTGACTCGCCCTCGTATAATTATGTGTATATATATATATATATATATATATATATATATATATATATTCACGCCTTTATGACGTCAGACCATTTCAAAACTATTTTAAAATGTAACGCCTGAGGATTATAAAATGAAAGCGCTTGCGTTAAATTTTTAACTTTGTGTACTGTTTATTCTATTTCTTTTAATATATATATATATATATATATATATATATATATATATATATATATCGTTATAACAAGCTGTTATTTTTCTTCCTTGTAGATGCTTGGAAGCGACACCTGAAGTATGTGCTCTTTAGTTACTTTATAAATTTCTGTGTGTTCCTGGCTCTGATACTGGTTAAACACTGGCACAGACAGGTCCAGTCGTCGCCTGTATATAACAACCACATACATATGGAAGATGAGGGAGAAACTGACAACTACTATGTAGAAGAAAAGGAACAGAATTCGAATCTTAACGCGTTTCATCGATGCGAGAGCCATGCAGGTTTCGATGAAACAGTTGTATTAGATGACCTCTATGTAGTAAGAAATGGACATAGCTCAAACGTTAATGTATATTACCAGAATGAGGATTCAAATGGAGTAGGTGAATTACCAACACCAGGTGGCGATGGCAATACATTCCTCCCAAGACGCAGATAAACTAAATTTGAATTGAAAATTTCCAGCAAAACTTCTCAATTTCAACACATACAGAGAATGCTTACCGATACAGCAACATATCCTGTAAATTGAGTCCTAACAGATTAGAAGAAAAAAAACCGGTTTTAATTTGTATCGACCAATCGAAATTCTCATCTCAAAAACAATGTATTTGGCAGTAAGTGAACAATCACCACTTTTAAAGATAAAGAAAAACAATTTTACATATAGTATTCATAGTGTTCTATCATTTTCTTTATTCAAAATGACAGCAAGGAAGATTTGATGCATCATACAAATCTCGGCTTTTAAATTTGCGAAGGATGGGAGTCCAGTCGGGCGGGCGGTGTCCACAATTAGCTTATCCGGTCTCTAACTTTCATACTTTTTGGTGCATCTTTGTGAGACTTACATAACATGATCACATCCAAAAGAGGAAGGTTCCTATTTATTTTGAGGTGAAAAGGTCAAGGCCACATTGTCACTAAATGCCATAGATTTGAGCTTGTCCGGTCTCTAACTTTTCATACTACTAGGGGCATCTTCGTGAAACTTGCATAACATGATCACATCCAAACGAGGAAGGTTTCTATTTATTTTGAGGTCAAAAGGTCAAGGTCACTTTGTCACTAAATGGCATAGATTTTGAGCTTGTCCGATCTCTAACTTTCATACTACTTGGTGCGTCTTTGTCAGACTTCCATATTTTAATCACATCCAAAAGAGGAAGGTTCCTATTTATTTTGAGGTCAAAAGGTCAATGGTCAAGGTCTCTTTTTCACTATATACTGTAGATTTGAGCTTGCCTCTAACTTTTTTACATGTACTTGCTGGTGCATGTTTATCAGACTTCAAATCCTTATGGCATTCAAGATTCATGTTGCTTTTGTAATCCAAAGGTCAAGGTCATTATCACACTAAATACCTAATGCGGCCATTCAAGCTTCATATTTATAAACTATATTAAATACATGCATGTTTTTACTTCGTGAATGCAAGCGTGCATAATTTTCCAAACTGCAACTCGGCCATACGCATCTTTGATGCGTTTTAGCGATTTTTTTACATGCTCATTTACTACATACTGGTTTACAAGACTGTACTGGTGTAGTTTAATTTATATGCACCCTATTTCCAGAATTATCCACTATTTGACTTTCACCATTATCTGACATAACCGAAACTCTTTTATCAGTTTTTTGTGATTCTATAAATACTTCTACCCTAGACACGATCAGTGCTGGAATACCTGAGGGTTATTTGGTTTACTAGGCTGCTAATCCTCTGTTTCATGAGTTGGTCCACATTGTTTACATTTTTATTTGTTCTTTTCATTAATTGTTTAGTGAATACTCGAGTGTTTTTATTTATTATTTTTAATATTTCTTTTATTAAACATTTTGTCCATGGAATTTTCTACAGAATGCTTTATCTATTTGATTAACATGATTAGATATCTCGTCCTACCTGAGATTATTTAAGTCTTAAAATTATTGCTACTACTTCGCGCAATGTAGATCAGCCCATTGGACGAATATGACGCTCCCTAGAAAACATTGATTATCGGTAGCAAGCCAGATACAATAAACATGTAATTTGCAGTGTAAATACGTTTGTAAAAGTATAGTTTTAGTGCTCGGGCTCTTTTCTTTTTTATATTTAGCTGTCTTATGTAAACTTTTTCGTTTCTCCTGAGGACAGGTCGTGCAGCAATTCTTCGTTCATTTTAGTGCTTTTTATAGACCCGTCTATGGAATGCCGTCGTCCGTCCAGCTATCCGTAAAATGGACCGTAAACTCCAGAATCTTACAACTTGGTAGATTTGACACCATGATGATGTTTTCAGGGTCAGAGGTCAAGGTAGTAGTATCAGTTAATAGGAAAACATTGTAGGCAGAATACAGACCAAACGTTTTGGGCTAGGACCGTCAAACATGGTACACATACTCATCATGCCATGTAGAGAACGCCTTTTGTTCATCAAGGTCGTAGTATCAATAATTCAGGAACTTTTAGTCCCCGTTGGGAACCACAAGACAAACACCAGGGGAGTGTCGTTGGAGCGGTGAACACAAGCATGCGTGTGGTGTCTGGGTAACGCGGAAATCGTTCGCAGTATTGCTGACAGGTTTGGAATAAGCAAAGAAACCTAAACCATTTTATATCAAAATTTAGTTCTTAGCCCCGAAGGGAGCACGAGTATTCGTGGATTGCTGAGAAGTTTTCAAAGAGAGCTGGTTTCCCAGATGTTATTGGCGCAATAGATGGATCATACGTCCCAATCAGTGGACCCGCCAGCTACAGAGAATCCTACAGGAAGGGTTATCCTGCTATGAATCTCCAGGCTGTATGCGACACTGATTTGATTTTTTAAAAGGAATTATCTGCTTACCCTGTGTCAATATATGACTCCAGGGTATTCAGAAACAGCCCCATTTCAAAAGTTTTAGAGGAGGTGCCCACAAAAATTCATCTTCTTGGGGATTTGGCATACCCTTTACTGAATCAATTAATCACAGCATTTCGGGGTAATGGTCACCTTACCTTTGAGGAGAAAAAAAACTCAATTTTGCTCATAGTTCCACAAGGGTGGATATTGAACGAACATTTGGATTCCTCAAGATTTAAAAAAAATTTAGACATGGGGAGAAATTTCAAAAACCATTGTCGCCTGTTGTGTGTTACACAGCATTAGAGTGAAGATTGTCATCACTGAATGGATGTGTATCAACAAGGCAGGATGAGAGAGATGTTGCATGTGGTCGAGAAAAGAGAGTTGAAATAATGCTTTTACTGGCACGAAACAATCTACTGCATTTATTGATAGAGAAAACATTCTTTAGCTCACCCTACATTGATTTGAGGGGGATTGTGGGTGTGGGTATAGTAAGCATAGAGTAGTTTGTAATTTGTATTCGTCTGTTGTCGTGCATTAACAATTGAACATTTTTAACTTTGGAACAAGGGGGCTTCAATTGTAAATTTCGGGGATCTTGCAGCCCTGGAACAATAGGGGCGGGGCAAATTTGACAAATTACCAAAATATTCTCTACGCCTGCACATGTGCCTCTACCAAGATTGTAAATTTCATGATCTCCGGGTAAAGGTTCTGACTCAATAGGGCGGGGCCAAACTTGGTATATTTTGTATGAAAGGTGAAGATAACGAACAGTGGTCAATCTCACAACTCCTATATAAGCAATACAAAATAGAGAGTTGGACAAACATAGACCCCTTGATATACCAGAATGTGGAACAAGAGTACCGCAAATGGTACATAATACGCCCGTGAAAATGCTTACATAGGGTGTTTTTCTTAAGCCATAATTTATAAAACTTTGTTTCAGATAGAATCAGCCATCATCAGGCTGTTACATACTTTCTTTGCATTGTATGAATAAAGGGTCTTAGCCTAAACTGTGACAAGAGGTAGATAGACAAACCAAGAGTTTTGTGTGTAAAATATTTCCCTAAACTTTTTTTTTTTTAATTTTGCACATACCGGTACATCAGATATACATGTACATTAATATTATATCCAGAGAAAACACAAACAAAAATGAAACAAAGCATAAGCTGAAGGTATGTGGGATTTGAGAGAGGGAGGGGGGGATAAGAAAACAGAAGGTTCCATCGATTCCATTGGGCATCAAACTTTTCCTTTTTACCATTTTTATACGAAATAAATTTTTGTGTTTCATAAAAAAAATGTCATTTGTGATATTGCAGCACGCATACTCAAGGACTTCTCAGTGCATCTTGCTGTGTACACATATTATTTAAGCCATAATACAAGTGTTTTGTATCATACTATTGTTTTCAGTAAAACCAAAAGTAAAAGATATTTTTGGTAATAGGTATCTGTAAATCAGTCTTATCTTCCAGAAAATGCCCAAATTCAGCTAGGAAAAATTGTAAAAAAAAAAAAAAAAAAAAAAAAAAAAAAAAAACATTCCCACAGAGTATGTTCTATTGAAACAATTTTTTAAAGAATATAATGGCATTATTCATGCTGTTAAAGCTTGGGTGAAAAATAGAATAAGTATTGCAAAACTTCAGAATAACGATGGTTGCAGTACTTTGAATAAAAAAGAATTTGTAGCTAAGATTCGGTTTATATTTCTGTATTGAAACCATTTGATTTTGCTATCTTTTGTCACTCCGAAGGGTATTTTATGAATTATTTTCCATTGTTTAGTGTTAACTTCTAAAAGCTCACTCCATTTTGTTTTGCCTGATGTGATTGAAGTATTTTGATTTATAATTTCATAAAAAAAGCTTTGATTTGTTGCATTTCAACACTGTATATATGTTTGACATAATCAATGGATTTGTGAGCTTTTTGATGGTTTTGTCACATCCACTATTTTTCACCCAAGCTTTACAGCATGAATAATGCTATTATATTCTTTAAAAAATTAATCTTTGTATTTGAATAAGTATTGCAAAACGATTCAAAACCAAGAAATGAACCATCTTTATTGATTATATCAATAAGTTGGGTCAAATTTCCCCAGACTTGACCCAACTTCAACAACGTCTCAATATTGAAAACGTCAAAGAAAATTAAAAATGGTTGAGAATCAAAATCCTTGCGTTATGCACACCTTCAATTTATTTACAAAGACCTTAGCTTCTAAACTGGGAGAGGAGTTAAAAGGACAAAATATGGGGGGGGGGGTGGGTTGGTTTTTTTTCTTCAAAAACTAGGTTTCTTTTCATTTCATCATGATTTATGACCACATGTATGTGATGTGTCCGGCCATCAAAAAATAGTACCACGGTCATCTGACTTGGTATACGGTGGTCTTTATTATGCCCCCCACCCTTTCAAAGAAGAGGGGCATATTGGTTTGCACCTGTCGGTCGGTAGACCACATGCATGTTGTCCGCTCAATATCTTGAGAACAATTCACTTGAAGATAATGATATTTCATATGTGGGTTGGTTATGAGTAGAAGAGAACCCCCTTTTGTTTTTCAGGTCCAAAGGTCAATCTACTCTGGACATAGGAATATACTGTCCGTTCAATATCTTGAGAACCCTTTGCTTGACAGACATCCAACTTGGTACATCTTCAGGAGAACATTACCCCTATTGATTTTGAGGTCACATGACCAAAGGTCAATGGTGGAACTGGACATAGTAATATATTGTCTCCTATATTTTAAGAATTATGTGCTTGATTGACACCAAACTTGGTACACTGGTACAGCATAAGGAGTAGATGACCCCTATTGATTTTTAGGTCACATGGTCAATCCACTCTGGACATAGGAAGATATTGTCTGCTCAATATTTTGAATTGATGATACTACTATCAATTAAATGATGTGTATAACCATTTTCAATTTTGCACCATATGGGGGGTGGGGTGGGTCAAGTGATTTACAAACATCTTGTGTTTATTTTTAAAACACGGGACAACCCATATACGTCCTGTATGGATCCGAGAATAGGAATGCTACTTTGACACATCTTAATTTCACTATGTTGGTGTATTTGACAGGTGTTGAGGCTGGATTGCAATGAGATGGATAGTATTATAATTATGTCCCCTTCAAAGAGGGGCATATTGCTTTGCACCTGTCTGTCGGTAGACCACATCTTGTCCGCTTAATATCTTAAGAACCATTCACTTGATCGTAGTGATATTTCATGTGTGGGTTGGTTATGAGTAGAAGAGAACCCCCTTTTGTTTTTCAGGTCAAGGGTCAATCCACTCTAGATATGGACATAGAAAGACACTGTGCGCTCAATATCTTGAGAACCCTTTGCTTGACAGATATCGAACTTCTTACACTGATACATCCTAAGGAGTAGATGATCCCTATATTGCTTTTGAGGTAAAGGGTCAAAGTGGTCATAGGAATATACGATCCGCTCAATATCTTGAGAACCGTTTCCTGGACAGACATCAAACTTGGTACATCTTAAGGAGTAGATGACCCCTATAATCTCTCTCTCTTTCTCTCTCTCTGAAACTTGTATATTACTGAGAGGTTCCATATGGAGCATGTATACACTACCCACCATAAACAAGTATACGTTTAAGCTTTTTACACATTTGGAATGAAATATATTCAATGTAATGAAAAAGAGCTGAATTCACTGTGTATAACTTTCAATTTATCCCAGTAAATAATCATTTAAGGGTACAATTTCAATATATGTGAAACAATAATGGACATTCAATATTTTTGGCTTAGTCTGTTAAATTGTGATATTGATTTATTTAAGGTGAAAAATCAAAAGGTCTTATAAAAGTCCACATTAAATACACAATATATATTAGTTAGTTTGAAATGGTTTCAAGATAAAAGTTTGCATAATATCTCTTTTTAGAAAATTCAAAGATTCAGAAAATGAAGTATTTTCATAAAAAATAAGGATATAAAAAGTTAAAAGCCTAATGTTATCTATTCATATATATAAGAGTTATGTATTTTGCATAGAAAAATCTGTATCTATGATGTAAACCATATTTTGTATGCGCAAGTAACTTATTTTGGTAAGTATATACTTATTTATGGTGGACAGTGTATAATAGTACCCAAAAAGTACGATCAACAACAATGTTGAACACAATGAATGAAACAACATAAGAATATGGACAGTACTAACTTGATAAAGGCAAGTCCTATCATAGTGTATTTGTCTTTACAGTTCATTAATTCACTATATAGCTAACAGTATTTCGACAATCAGTTAAGCGTTTAGAATCTACACCTTTCGTGAAGAAAATAAGTACAGCTGAACAGATAATGGAATTTATCACACAACAGTACTTTTCCCAGGTTCATAACACGGGTTCAGAAAAACGATACGAACTCTTAGCACAGGTTCATAATTACGCAAATTAGGTAGGTCAATCATTCAAGTTTCTTTCAAGTAGCGACGACGTCACGATCGAATTGAAAGCAAAATTTTGTTCGACATTCGGGTTGTGAAATATACAGTAAAATAAATAAAATGAAAATATAAATGTTTATTTGGTATATACAGTATTGTACATAAATACCATGGATAACCCATGAAAGCTCGAAAGCTTATTTCCAATGGGTCCTTTGATGCACAGATGTTTGCGCTAGGTCATTTCAAATTAAAATAGTTGTGTGATAATTAGAATCTTACACTCGTGCTTATGAAATTCGTTACCGGATTTGAATAAGCACTCGTTCAAGATCCTCTGTTTATTGCCTAATTTTTGTTTGTTACAAAGAGTACATAATCGTTCAGACCTACCAATCCTTATAAACCTGCCATTTACCAAAGTTATACAATACATCTTGTGGAATCTTGGGTATAATAATAAATGATTTTCAAAACCAAAAGTTGTCTTGTACATCTTGTAATTAGAACTTTTGAATAAGTTATATATGATCTTTCCAAGTTTCAACAAGAATCATACAAAGACTTTAACCTTTTTAGATAAATGATAGACATGCTATTCGTTCCAAATCTGGATACCACCAATCCTAATTAAGAAATATTTCATACAATTTAACCATTTGGAGTGATACACTTCTCCTCTATCTAACTTGAATAATATGCGGAACAGGAGATCTTTTCATGTTTGCCATTTAAATAATGCGTTCCCAAAATGTTTGGCTTCTTGCACTAATAGGAATAAACATAGGTATTCAACCGAGTTCACCATATATCATGCATGTCAGTGAACATTCTTACAAAGTTCAATATGCAATCTTTCGATGATAATATTTTCTTCATAATCATTATCCCACACCTTTGCTCCATGCATCAAGATAGAAGCAAAGAATTGTAATAATATATCTATAGTTAAACATTATTTTCTAGCATAGAACATGGCTTTCCTTGCTTGTTGTAAAAGTCTATCTTTGTTAGATTTAAAACAATCCTTTCCAGAAACTTTTAAATTTTTCTGGGAGTTACGCCCCTTTTGAACTTAGAAGTTTGGCCCCCGTCAGTCCTGTTCTTCTCAGCGCCACTCCTATGAAACCGCTTCACAGAATTTCAAGAAACTTTGTAGTTAATAAGTTGGAATTTTGTTCCAATTTGTTGATTTTTGAAGGAGTTGTGCCCTTTAACGTAGAAAAATTACTGTTACGACCAGTTTTCCAGATTTTTTTTTCCTTAACGCCTTAAGATATTGATTGACCTGATTTTTCATATGCAGATGTATATTGATGAGATACAGATCGAGTTTGAGGTTTGTTCCAGTTCGTTGATTTTCGATGGAGGTGTGCCCCTTTAATGTACAAATATTCATAATATATATTATTGTTTCCATGGTAAAATCTATAATATGTGCCTTTGCCAGTGCTTGTGCAAATAAATCATTGTCATTGTAGCTGTTAAAACATATAAAGGATTATTGTTGAATTCTTCATTGTACTAAATGCGTGTAACATACAATCTGAAACTAGATCTGTCCGCACAACATGAATGCCTCTGCCTGTATTAAAGTCATATGTAGGAAATCCATCGAAGTATAGCATTCACCGGCAATGGTGACATCTTCATACGAGTGAAAAAATCTCGAGGAACATTAAACAATATTCAATTAATCAATAGTTAAAACCCTGTGGTGGCAAAACTCACAATTGCAGTACAAAGTTTTTTGATTTTCCTAAATATTTATTTAGTTTTTATACTGTATCAGCAAACTTAAAGAAGTCTTAAATGATAAAGAATAATCACTATTATAATTGTGGCTCCACCCTGGAACCAAAACCCTTACTCCTAGGATCATGAAATTTACAATTCTAGTAAAGGACTACCTACTCCTTGTAAATATCTAGTTTGTTTCATTTGCATTAACGAAGATATCATTTATATAATAAATGGTTTACACATTCATGTATACACTACATATACCAATTTTGGTCCTGCCCTCTAGTCAGAACCTCTACCCTGGAATTTTTAAAAATTTGGCAGCTTTTGCCCTGCCCCAGAGGCTGGTTGAGGAGTCCTGAAATTTACTATTTGTGTCTCTCTTTTCCCAAAGATGCTTCATACCAAATTTGAAAAGAATGGAAAGGTAGTTATCAAGAAGAGGTTAAAAATGTGCAGCAATTGTTAACACAGGGCTGTGACTGAATTCCTCAGAAATCAAAGGAACACTGGTCAAAAAGGGAGGAAAATGCTTCACCCTACCTGGAAAAAATATCATTTTCTGTCACTTCAGATCCAACCCAGAGTGTTTCTTTTTTTCGAAAATTGGGCCATTCAGGATTTCCTCTGAAAAGAGGAAAAATCAACCCTGGACACATCACATCACAACGGACACAGATCACTTGCAATAGGTCACCTGAGTTTACTTAGGTGACCTAAAAAAAAAGACTTCCCTGAACAAAGCGGGGGCTTCAGTTGGATATCAAACGACATGCTTCATCTATCTGTCACCTTGTCACTAGTGTATGTCATGACTACTGCTTCAAAATAATTCCAATTCTTCAAAACAACAACATTTCAATAGTTTTATTCAATCATAAGTATCCGAGTCCAACTGAATGGCATTGTCTATTGAATTTCCAACGCTGTTTGTTTCCACATCAATCTCCAACTCTCCATTATTTTCATTCCGAGTTAAAACCGAGTTTGTGGAGTGATCCACATATCGTTTCTTCACCAAAGCACTTGCTGAACTCTGGTCTCCAAAGTCAAGTTCACTATCATCAGAATCAGATATCACTAGTTTTTTCCTCTTAAGAGACAGTTGCTTTTTAATGGACGGTTTGTCTATGACTGTACCACTGGGGCCAGGGTCACTTGAAATTTGAGATTTCACAATTACAAGTTTGGGTTTGGTTTTGCTTTTCGGTCTCTCCGATTCTTTTTTGTCAGCTTTGTTTTGATATTTTGAAGAAGCTGAACTGTCTTTAGTCAATGTCTTTTTTTTAACATAATCTAACATGACCTTTGTTGAGTCATATTTCAGTAAATTTCGTTTGTCACCTAAAACAGAAACATAAATATATATGTTTTTATAAAGTTCATATAGCATTAAATTCCTACCAAGAACAGCAATATACTTCTTATCCAATATACAATGTAATTACATACATGTACATTGTATTTCTGAAATACCTCAAGATATAAATATACATCTCAAATGAAGAATCATTTGTTACATTTTAGAAAAACTAGAAGATACATGTACAAAGGCATAATTCCTTTTCCCTGCTCATTGAATTTACATCTCTGAAGTGAAACATTGCAGTCGGTACCCTCATATATTTTTTTTTTAAATAATGAAATTTACTTTTTATATTTACGTTCTACTTTCATTTCTGTCAGAATGAGAAAATGGCTGTCATCACAATTCGTAAAGACATCAAAAGCAAAAACATTGAAAATTTAAATATTTTCCCTTCAAATTACAGGCATAACCGATAAATGTAACACTTTCAAATCACAAAACCAAAAAAACAATATGCCCCCCGATCTTCGATCTCGGGGGGCATAAAAAGTACAAACTGCATAAAAAAATAAAACCTTACCTGGGACAAGATAACTGATGGTGGCATACGCAGTGAAGTGAAAGTCCTCCCTTAAGTAGCCCTTGATTAACATAAGGGCTATAATTCTTTCCAGTACATCCCTTGTGACAGAGGGTAGATCCAGACCTGTGGCTCGGAACCCTCCCACTTTCTTGCCTTGAAATGCATCCATCAATTTTATTGCTGTAAGCCTTTCTTCTAACCTTGCTGCTTGGTTTAAAATCTCGATGATCAGCTGACAGTGTTGTTTTACGTCCTTTTTATCTGTTTCAGCTGTACGAAATAAAAACACATGTACAGTAAAGGACACATAAATTGTACACACCTTCTTTTATTCCACTGATAAGGAATAGAGCTCTCCTGAAGGAACCGACATTCATCATGGGTAGCACCAAAATAGGGTATATGAATACATCCAAAGTACCCAGATACATACAGTAGTAATACATCTATTCTTACACAAACTGAGAAATATTATGATCAATACAAGTGTGATATATCATTGCCCAAAGACCATTTCTAAGTATTGCTAAGATAAGGCTATAGCCTCCTGATTTCAAATCCAACTTATACTTTCCTTTGATTAATGGCAATTAAAAATCAGTGATATCGTGATAAATCAAAAGACATTTCATTGTGTTCAGACCCGTGAGTTTTACCTTTGATATTCTAACCCCCCATCCCACTCCAAATCAATAGATCACTATTGTTGTCGACCATAGACTTTCGACAAAAATTTTGCTTCATATAATAGTTTTTAATACCTTTTAATATATTAAGCAAAGTTAATCCATGGTGCATTGTAATTGCAAGAACAGATTCAATCCAAGAAATATTTAAATGAATTATGAATGCGAGTCTCTGAAGATTGAAAATATACTAAATAGGATTTTTGACTGAAATCTGAAGTGACTAACCTGGCCTTTGACAATGGTCACACATTTCTTTGCAGTGTGATCTATCCCAGGATTCTCCAAAATGTTGAGCAATCACTGACCTCCTGCATCTGAAAACAATCTCCATGAGTCATAAACAATATCTCTCATAAGTGAGGACATAAATCAAAGATAGGTAGCTGTCACAGCAATCACACAAGGCTTGAACCACTGCCAGTTGCGAAGGTGCTTTTTTACCGGTATGTGACGAGACCAATTGAATAAAATTGTACAAGTGTCTTCTTTCAGCCATCAGTTATTCATGTACTAGTGTAATATGATGAATGTGCTTTTCAACTCGTTCACGACACCAGATAAAGTATGAGGGACAAACAGATTGGGGGGGGGGGGGGGGGGGGGGGGGGGGGGCATTAAAATACAAAAATGTGGCAGATCTCTGAATTTTACTGTATAATCATGTTGAGACATACCTTTAAACCAAAGCAATGCATTTGTTAAACATGTGAAATTCTATTATTAGTACACATGTAATACTGAAAATTCTATCACGAGTACCAGGATTAATTTGTGATGAGGAACATTAATATATACATGTATATATGTGTCTGAATGGAGCCTACCATGATGTACTTTTGGAAATTTTCATTGAGATTCATGTAATGATATTTCAATGGAATCATACTTTTGTCTTTAAAATTGAAACATTACTTTATTTAGTTGAGAAGTTTGAACCACAAACAATATTTTGACTGCTCAAATAAAATAAAATTCTAACGTAAAATTGAGATTTATTTGAGAAATCCAGGCCTGATGTGGTATTTGTCCCTAACCAAGCTGTGATAATGCCAGAAGTACGACATTAACTCTCCAGACATTACTTCTAGCACACTAGAATTTATAGGAAGAAACCAGCGTAAAATCTCCAGTGCACCCCCTGATATTGATCATCTTCATCAATCCCCCACAGTAGAGCTATCTAAATGTTGCTGATGTCACAACAATAGAAAAAAAATTCATGGTAATTACCACTTTATCAGGATTGTTGAAGAATAATCCCCTTGGTCTCAAAATTTGGTTGGAAAATGACAATCTTGCCCTTCAGACTGAGTTATAACATTTTCCAAAGAAATCTCCCAACAGTGCAGGTTTTCTTGGATTAATGTTTTTCTTTGAACTAACAAAAACAGTTCCTGAACAGATTTCACTGAGAATAGGATCAACTGTAAGAAACCTGGTAAGATCTGTACAGTAGGCCATGATTCCATACAGATTCTCCAGTCCTGTCTGTTCTGTGAATACCATACTGCTCTGTCGGAATATGTCTGCCAGTCTGTAAAAAACGATACAGTGTGACACCTGGTCATCTCTGCCTGCTCGCCCACTTTCCTGGTACAAGTTCTCCATGGACTTGCTGACGGAGTGGTGGATCACAAAGCGAACATCTGGCTTATCTATACCCATACCAAAAGCTGTGGTGGCCACCACGACCTGCAACAAAAAACTGTGTTACCATTTTAAAGGATTCTAACAGTAATAAAACAAAGAAAGAATTGATTAATTATTCCTGGGGTGCAGTTATACATGTCTATTCTGTTCACAAACTTCATCTTTTTTTTTTCTAACAACTTAAGGAGGAATAACACAACAAAAATATATTATGTGGATGGAAAGTCAGGAATATATACACATGTACAGTACATTAATATTTTGAAATTGAACACTTTCAAATTTACCGTAGTTTAGTTTCACTTAGGTTTTAAAAAATGCACTTTTAGTAGAAAGTAATCTGAACAAGATTGCTACATGTAGCCATGTCCCCCACTGCCGCAAAAAAGTTGAAGAACAAAAGTCCCATAACTCCTGGAAAATTTGTTGAATCAGATTGACGGCGCAACATGATCAACTACATACAGTGACTAACAATCCTACAAAATTTGAACAAAATCTGCATCGTGTCTCTGAGGAGTTGCGTCCACAAAGTGTTCAGGTAGTGTAGCATGTACAAATTCAACAAAGTCCCATAACTCCTGTCAAAATTGTCGAATCAAATGACAGCGCAAAATGATCAACTACATTATACATAAAGGTAGTGTTAAATCTAGGATCTAGAGAGGGCACAAATATCATATGTTCAAAAGGGCACTTTTCGTCACGGCAAGACAATTTTGGGACACTTTCATTGTATCATACTATGATAGTAATATAATAATCATTTAGCCTCTTTAAAAGTTAATACCTGCTGCCTTGATTTTAAACTTTTCGATCAACCTTGTGAAATAAAGAATAATTGTTTATATCAACAAATATTTTTAAACATTTTATAGAGAAAAAAGGGCACAGCGCCAGCCAAAAAGGGCATGGTGTGGCGCCATGCTAGTTTGCTTTAGATTTAACACTAATAAAGGAGATGTTCATATATTTCCGATTTGGGCATGATATACATGTACCTGTTCGTTACCTTGATTTCATCTTTGAGCCACATTTTGTGGACCCGACTCCTCTCCTGAGCGCTGATGTCAGCATGATAACATCCCGTCTTTATTCCTCTTTGCTGAAGATCAACGGTAACATCCTGGGATTCTTTACGGGTAAAGCAGTATATAATACCTAGGATATCAGTAAAACGTATCAATACCTACTGCAAGGAAATAACTACCCCGCAATCGGCAGGGCTCAATCTAAACGACAAAATAATGCGTCATTATAATTAAATATCTCTTCATTACAAGATTTTTTTCCCATCAATATTTCCACTTTCATTTTTTTCTTAACCGCACAATAATTATCTCGAAAACCTTAGTCTGAATGATTTAGTGAACTGTAGTGCTGTTGCTCTTGACAACAGGATCTTATAGACTTTTAATGTATACAGTATACTTACTTTCAGAATTCTATGATCAATGATTTTTTAAAAATGCCATTGGTTTAGAATTAAAAAAATTTAATTGACAAGCTGATCAAATCAAAAATATAAATATACAGGAAGGTTGTTTTTAAAATCTACTCAGTGAAATACAAAACTTGTTCTTAAAGATGATATCCTGATGTTCTAATTCAAATTACACTTGTATACTTTGATTCAGAAGAGCTAAAACCTGCATTGATAATAACTCTAAGGAAACAAAATTTCCGTTACATTTTCAATATTTTTTCACTTTCAACATTGTAAACTCTTGCAATTTCTAATGCTCTCACCCAGCATCTAAGAATGGATTCTTGACATGATTCAAATCTAGTACATATGCTCCATGAGGATGCACAATTATTTTTTTCAGTTTTAAAACATGTGGGTTGAAGAAAAACATACACTATAACTTTTCTGCCAAGTATTTTGTGTCAAAAAAATGCATATATTCTAAAGTCTACCCGTACACATCTTCGCTAGCCAAGGGTTTACGATCCGCTCTGCTTCTCTACAACCCTTGGCTGCGTTAGCACAATTTTCGTGTCAACAATTTCCTGCATATGATTGGATGCGGGCCAAGTCCCCTGCATCTAATCAGATAGCGTGTTACGTTACACCACGTGCAAGATGACGGAATGTGTAAACAATTAGTCATTGTATTCATAACACTTCCATTTAATAAGATTTTCATAGTCTCCATACAGCATGGCAGTGTGTAAACTGTGCCATAAGGCTTTGCATAGAACATCGTGTAACTCACTGGGTGCAGTCATTTTTACTTTAACAACACACAAAAAGTAGTTAAAAAATGCATTTTCATTGCTTGAACATGATGTAATCCAAACAGAATTTGTTTCCTCAATCTGCTAGAGGACGCCACTCAAAGCTACGAAAATTGTGCCAACGCAGCCAACGGTTGTAGTGAAGCAGAGCGGATCGTAAACCCTTGGCTAGCGAAGATGATCTGTACATGAGATGAACAATTCTTTAAATGTTTACTTACCTGATTGGTTATTGAATCTCTTTTGTATGAGATTTTGAATTTCATTCATGGTTTCCTTGTGTTCCGATGACTTCATTTTGATCTACATGATATAAAATTTTGTTATTAATGAACATGTAATTTCCCTATGGGGTGCTTTCAAATCTAAGATCATCTTTTCCTCTCTGAAATATCAATAACAAAATACAATTACGTGTTTGTATCAGCTTTAAACAGGACAATTTTTCTAATCTACTGATTAACTTGAAATCAATCAATATAATTCATGTAATTCATAAACATGTAAAGCATTAATGATAATTGTACTTCATATTTTAATAAAATCAGTAACGATTCGCACTTCATAGAAGAGATTGGGTCTGTTAAAAGAGGCTTTGAACAGTACACAGGAGGGAATATTCAGAATCTTCTTCACGTCTTCGATGACATTCTTGGTGGCTGTCGCAGTAAGTCCTAGGATGGGAACCTCTGGAAACTGTCGCTTCATGATGCCCAAGAACTTGTAATCTTCAATGAATTCAGATAATATGTATGAACACAAAGTCATTTCTAACATAGAGATGTACAGTTTATGTATATAAATTTCAACCCGGATTGTATGTGGCAAATGAGTATTCATTTGAATTTTAAGCCAGGACACACAATGCAATATAACCATACACAAGAACTATTACCTCTAACCAGAAATGCATCTTCCACAGTCAAAGATCTCTGATCCGGCCCACTCCATGTGACGTGGAGTGGATCAGAAACACTGGACTTCGGAAGATGTCTGAAATGGTGACTTTTTTACTTTGTCAAACATAAATCAGAACAAACATTGGCTCAGGGTTCAACATAACTTGTCCATTTAGAAAAGTATCAAGAAAATGTTTCTGTACTTTCATCTGTTGTCCAGACTAAATTTTTGCACTTGAATATAAAATCTTTCAATTGAAAGTACTCTAAATTCCTAAATATATGCAAGGAATTTATCATCGCGTAATTTTGCAAGAAACATCACTCGCCAATTAAAATGACTCACTTTTATTTTTATATTGCTAACATACATGTAAAGACTTGATTTACAGACGACAGATGAATTCATATTCTCACAATCTGATGTATGTATACAAGTCATTTCGCAATATTAAGTACTCGCGTAAAATTAGTAATCTACCGTATCATCCTATCAGGTATATGATTTTATTATTACTCAAGTTATTTTTAACTAAAATATACTGTATGAAAGAACTCGATCCGATTTGCTTTTCAAATGTGAAGTGAATGTGTCTCTATCATTAATGTAAATGACTACTTGACCTTGGAGTAGTTTACTGCACAGATAGTCCCAGCAGACTTCAAAGAACATCCTGCTTTCAAATCTAACTTCTTAGTACATGTATATACTTGCAATTCTTCAGACCAAGATCCAAATTTCCCCCCCCCCCTTCTTTTATCATATTTACAAGTATTGTACAGAAATTTTGATACATGTATTCCTTTTCAATTCCTCTTTTGCTTTGCAAACTTCATCCACACACAAAAGAAACAGTTCACACTCTGATACAGGTGACTTTTGATGGCTCAATTTGAAAGTGAAGTCTCAGTCACAATTTTTTTTCCCTATATAACAAAACAAAATTACTCCTTTCAAATTTTTAATCTTTCCAAGTTCCCCTCGGTACATTCTGAGTCCAGTTATACCTATTTCATTATATCTATCTCTTGAAAACTCAAAGCATCCATTGGGTATACAAGTTGCCAATCATGTGGATAATTCATTTCGCAAGGGCCTTACCTGAAATTTTTTTTTAATGACTTACACAGGCAGTGGGTTTTGTTACTAGTAACGTTATAAAAATCTTTGTTAAATTTAGAACTACAAACCATCACCTTCCTGTTGAAGTAGGCAGATGGAGTAATATTGAGGAAATGAACACTTTTGTATATTACGCAATTGTAACCAAGTTGTAGATGAACTGGATTGTAAAGCATTGTGCAAATTATGCAGAAATTTTCTAAATATAGAATATGTTCTGCCCCAAACACATGTACTTCATGTACCATTTCATGATTTGAGTGAAATAAACTCATCTGTATACTGTTCATTGCTTGTTTATATATATATATATAAGTGGTACTTCACTGATGATATTCGATTTGGTAATTGTAACTTTTAATTAAGCAATATTGAGATGATTAATTTTAGTAATGAATAAGGTACAATGTGTAACATGGACATCAATTTTGAGAGTTTGATTTTGAGAGGTGAAAGTAAGATGAGAATTTAAGAGAAGTGTCAATTTCTATATCCAGAATATGAGTCAAACCTGAATTTATCATTGCTCAACAACTTCATACACATTTCTTAGAATAAGGTTTGAAATAATCAGTGAGACAGCCAATTTTCAGATTTAGCAAAAACTCAAACTCTAGATCTCTCAGAGATTTTTTTTACAGTCTTATGGACTTCAAATTAGCAAGAGTCACCTGCACATCAAAATGGTATACATGCATCAAGAAATTCATAAACAAAGCAGAAAAACATAATCTTTACATTATATGAATATAAAACCTATTATTCATAAATTCTACAGAAGTAAATTACAAATAAATGTAAGCATATCTTTTCTACTTAAAGTTTGTTAGCATGTTCTCTGAGTGTAACGTTCCTTTCACGTTTCAGAATAAATCATACATTGGTTAAATCATGTTACCTGGCCTAAAATCATGGCCCCACTGTGAGCAGCAATGAACTTCATCAATGACTAGGCGGGAGAATCTCCCCATGGCATACATTTTCTCTAGCTTGGCCATGAAGCGTTTACTTTTTGCCAGTTTTTCTGGGGTCACATACAAAAGTTTCATTGGAGCATTTTGATCCGTCATGGCATTTTGGACAGCTGTCACTTGATTTTTATGAGTGGAGGCATTCAGCATTACTGCATCCACAGCGTAAGTCTCTAGAGCAATGACTTGATCCTCCATGAGAGACACTAGTGGGGACACCACCAGAGTCACACCTACAATAGGGGTGTACATGTAGAGCGACTGAAATCTTACTCTGTACCAACAGAAGTATACAAAACAATGTCATCTCTCTGGATTGGATATAATAGAAATCTTAATAATAATTGTACAAGATTACTATACAGAAATACAAACACATGTATATTATTATTAAAAATTTAAATAATTATGTATTTTCCCACTTTTTCACTTAAAACAATATTTATTTCTACCAAACCTACATGTATTTCAAATTTTAACCTTTGCTGAGGAGAGCAGGAAGTTGAAAACACAAACTTTTCCCTCCACCTGTGGGCATGATCAGAATGCAGTCTTTACCAGACAGAGAAACATTCATGGTCTGTAACTGCATTGGTCTCAGTTCATTGATTCTGAATACTGATTTCATTTTCTGCTTCAATGCAGCACTCCATGTGAAGTCTGAAATTACATGTACTTCTCAATAATCAACTACAAATTCTACAAAGCAAATTATTCTATACAGTCTACTCTCGGATATATTTACTTCAAATTCATGAACATTTATTGCTGTAATGAACTTATACACATAATTTGGTGCATGTTAATTAGGAACTGGGATATTACAAGTATTTACTCAATGTTTCTATAAGGGAGTACTACAAGTGACAGATGTCTGTATATGCATTATTTCTCGTAAGTTATAAAGCCCATATTGGAATGTATGTACAAGGCTATACAATCAAATATGGAAATATAACACTTGTTGTTATGTCTTCAAAATGAAACACCATCACTTGCATGGCATAAATGGATACTAGGACAGATACCCTTTTATTCAAATACACCATGAACATGTGTATTTATGAATTTACAGAAATTTTATTTCAAAGAATCGCCTGATGTTTCTCAAAATTTAAGTCTAAATGCCCAGCAAACGTTTCACGTTCATAGCACCAGTAATACATATGGGCCTGAGTCAGAAGCCTTTTCTAGCAATCGGTCATTTGGACCAACAAACTGAAGGAATATGGACTGACAGACAAAAGAAATATGGACTGACAAACAGAAGAAATATGGACTGACAGACAGAAGAAATATGGGCCAAAATAGAATCTTTAGGCCTTTAGAAATATGTTTCATTTCTATATAATCAATGAAGATGTGATCACCAACTTTATCCGTTTTTTCTTAAGGACCTTTGACTATACAAGATTGTAATTATTATATACAATTCAACCAAAATGAATAATAAAGATAGAGAAATAAAATCTTCAGTGAACCTGCTTGGAAATTGCCACTCAAAAGAAGTTGTATTTATGCTGTAAATCAATATTAAAAAAAACAAGAGGCCCAAGGGCCTAGAATCGCTCTTCTGATAAATTGTACAACCCCACCATTTATATTCTTAGCCTCTTAGTATTCTAAATCTTTAGTTAAATCCTAAGAATTCAAAAAAAGTAGGTCAATGTGACCTACTTTTTGGTTTACACATTTTGAGAACCCAAGAAATATCAACTGACAAAGTTTGATGATTTTAAGCCAATTAGTATCTGAATATTGAAATATAGCTGTCAAATTCCAATCGTAGGTCATGGTGACCTACTTTTAGGTCAGCGAACTCCGAACATACAAGACCCATCAACTGACAAAGTTTGATGACTGTAGGTCAAATAGTATCTGAAATATAATATAGCCGTCAAATTCCAAAAGTAGGTGAAGGTGACCTACTTTTTCGTCAACACCCTTCAAACATGCAAGACCCAACAACTGACAAAGTTTGATGACTGTAGGTCAAATAGTATCTGAATTATATAAATATAGCCGTCCAATTCCAAAAGTAGGTCAAGGTGACCTACTTTTTGGTCGACACCCTTTGAACATGCAAGACGCATCAACTGACAAAGTTTGATGACTGTAGGTCAAAGAGTATCTGAAATATATAAATATAGCCGTCCAATTCCAAAAGTAGGTCAAGTTGACCTACTTTTTGGTCGAAACCCTTCGAACATGCAAGACCCAACAACTGACAAAGTTTGATGACTGTAGGTCAAAGAGTATCTGAAATATATAAATATAGCCGTCCAATTCCAAAAGTAGGTCAAGTTGACCTACTTTTTGGTTGAAACCCTTCGAACATGCAAGACCCAACAACTGACAAAGTTTGATGACTGTAGGTCAAATAGTATCTGAAATATATAAATATAGCCGTCCAATTCCAAAAGTAGGTCAAGGTGACCTATTTTTTGGTCGAAACCCTTCGAACATGCAAGACCCATCAACTGACAAAGTTTGATGACTGTAGGTCAAATAGTATCTGAGATATATAAATATAGCCGTCAAATTCCAAAAGTAGGTCAAGGTGACCTACTTTTTGGTCGACACACTCCGTAGACTCAAGATGCATCAACTGTCAAAGTTTGATGATTGTAGGTCAATTAGTGACTGAAATATATAAATATAACTGTCAAATGCCAAAAGTAGGTCACAGTGACCTACTTTTTGGTCGATACACTCCGAAGACTCAAGATGCATCAACTGACAAAGTTTGATGATTGTAGGTCAAATAGTGTCTGAATTATAGTAATTTAGCTGTCAAATTCCAAAAGTAGGTCACGGTGACCTACTTTTTGGTCGACACAAACCGAAGACTGAAGACGCATCAACTGACAAAGTTTGATGATCCTAGGTTTTACAGTGCCCAAAATATGCATCTAAAATTGAAAATGTGAAATTTGAATATCTGCAAAATTCAGAAAGTAGGTCACGGTGACCTACTTTTCAGTTGACGCATTTCAAGGTCCCATGATCCACCAACTGACAAGTTTTGATGATCATAGGCTTCAAAGTGTCCAAGATATGCATCAAAATTAATTTTAAAATAAATACCTGCAAAATTCAAAAAGTAGGTCACCGTGACCTACTTTTCAGACAACTTGACACAAGGTCCTAAGATGCATCAACTGTCAAAATTTGATGATCCTAGTCCTTATAATGACTAAAATATCAAAGATTTAAGGAAATATAAATTTAGGTCAACTTTGAAGTGACCTTGAGACCACGCCCTTTGCCCCAGGGTAATGCCTTGAACAATTTTTAATCTACAACATATCCTCATCCTTATGTGTAAGTTTGGTGATAATCTGCCCAGTGGTTCTTGAGAAGAAGATTTTTTAGCAACCACTACTTTTGTTTGTATTTTCCTGATTATCTCCCCCTTGTTAAAGGATCACATCCCTCTATTTAGTATGTATGAAAGCCCTTGGGCCAATGATACCCTGTAACAAATTTGAAAAAAATTGGCCAAGGGGTTCTTGAGTTATAGCCCTTTTTCTAAAAAGTTTACACACACCGCACAAATGGCCATAGCATTAGCTCTTTGAGCCTTCGGCTCAGAAGAGCTAAAAACAAAGAAGACAAAAGTGTATTACCCAGAACACAAGCTACTATGCAAAGAACCATTGACTGATTTATGCAGCCTTTGCAATTCAAGATTGCAAGTGTAAAATATCCAAGCAGGGGATTTCCAGAGAGACTGAACATAATAACAGCAATATAGTACAAATGTAAACCTGTGTTTGCCAATTCGGTTTCCTTAAAAAATACACTTTCAAGTGTCATAAAAAATTAAAAGTAGGAGCATCACATTCAGCATTATGTTAAACATTGTCAACTTTAAGAGTTTTGCGAACAGGACCAATGTCGTTTTCAACAAATCTAGTATATAACACTACAACACACTTGTAGTATCAGAACGATTCTGTAAAATGCTAAGCTTTACCTTCGGAATCCCATTGCTGTGAGCTTGCCTGAGACTGTGACGCCCCACTGTTGGTCTCGATCAAGGCCTCAAGCTCTTCCTTTCTAGATGTTAGATCTGACTGTGTCTGAAGCAAAGCCTCAATCTGGATTTCAATGTCTTCTAACTGCTCTCTGACTTCTTTCAATTCCGTTTCATACACTAGACAAAAATCAAAATAAAACAAGACGTGTTTGTGAAACACAAATGCCCCCGATAATGGCCAATTCCAAAGATGGTCAAGGTCACAAGGACAAATATCTTGGTACCAGTAAAAAGATCTTGTCACAAGAAATGCTCATTTGCAATATGAAAGCTCTAATATTTACCGTTTAGAAGTTATGACCTATGTCAACTTTTTTAAAAGTAGGTCAAATGCCAAGGTCAAAACCTTTAGCACCCACAGAAAGGTCTTGTCACAATGAATACTCATGTGAAATATCAAAGCTCTCGCACTTTCTGTTCAAAAGTTATTAGCAGGGTTAAAGTTTCCATCAAAATTATAGAATGACGTCAGACAGGATAAAAAAAAAAAGCCCCTTGATCTTTGATCTCGGGGGCATAAAAATCGAATATTTTGCACACATAATGTTATAACTTACACTAACATCATACCTTTGATAAGCTTATGCTGTTTTGATGCATTTTATTTCTTAATGAGAGCACTGCCATTTCATACACATAGCATATTAAAGGGCTATGGACATGATTTGACTTGAAAATTTTATTTTTCCAGTTTTAATGTTTAATACAATGATTAACTAATTTATAATGGTCAGCAAAAATTTGAATGTCAGTTGTCGAGCTATAAGAGAGATAAAGACCTCACAATTCTTTGTTATGTAAACAATTTTTAAGGCTCATGTCATGTTGTTTCGAATAAAGCTAAATTTTGCTGATATATAATATATAGCTAACAAAAAAAAAAACCCAGGGTTTGAAATTCCCTATATACATGTACAACTTGCAACATGCAAGTTGGGATATCTAAATTGTGAGTTAAAAATTTGATAACTCACAAAAACTTGCGAGTTGATCTTTTTCCCCCATCAGCGTAACTTACATGTACATGTACATGTAATACCAGAAAAAAATCAACCCAATCAAGGTTTTAGTTTCTAACTTTATCAATTACTATTATTTCTGGTCTGGCACCATTTCTAAATCACTGTCAACATGGCACATGTTGAAATTACAAAGGTTTTCAAATGATCAAGTTCAGTTTTTATTGAGTATTTTAAGGCTACCAGTCCAGTATAGTTGGGCACGTTCAAAGTACTACCACTGGTTGACATAAAGGTTTGCAAATAACCGTTTGCAAATAACATTTACCGATGGGAAATATTTCTGCAGACAACCTAGAGTTCTGTTAGCCTTGGTAATTTCATTTTATGATGTAATCAAAATTGGTGGGCACCGCATACTGTACACTGAAAGCAACAGATTTTGTATCACATCTTTTCCCTTTAAATCTTTGTAGTCTACATCAACTAAAGACAATTTCAGACATGTTGCTTCAAACATGTCTCTACACACACAGAAATGATTTAATATAAAACCTTGGAAGAAAACAAAGTGTGGGGCTGGAACGATTCACCGAAATATTGATACTGTTCAATATAAACCTTTGATTCAATGTTCGATTCATTGCCTTGATTTTCGGTTCGATATGTTCATTACACACTGGTTCAGTAAAATACATCAGGTTCGGCCTGTAATGATTATTTTTACCTGCATGAGAGACAAAATAGCGTCAAATAAAATTCAGCCTGTTGTTTGTCTCGAGTCTTAGGAAAATGATTTTGAACTTATCAGTTTAAACTACAGAGCCAACATGCATCCTACCATTGACAAGTTGGAAACATTTTGCTTTTAAAATTATGAATGTGAATCTTAGTAATTAAATTTTTCTTCAAAGTTATTATTGGTTTCTTCTGTAAATTGTACCATATTGAAAGTATTAAATCCTGGCATAAGTATTGCAATATGTATCGTATCATGAAGAAGGTTTATTGTTTCAGCCCTACTAAAGTGGGCCGTTTCTGCTGCCTAATTTCATTCATGTACTGAGAATTTGGCATATAGATATTGTTTAAACTGAACCTGATCAAATTATGAACATTACAAAATAATAATGTACATATATGTAGCTGCGCTCACTCAAACGGTAGCACCAACAACTTCACATTACTTGTATTTGTAAAATTATACAATGATTCAATGAATTGAAAGCATGTACTAATTGTGATGTTACACAATCAGATGTGTAGCCAGAAAGAAAATCAAGGGTATGCAAAGTATGGCAAGGAGTCTGGGGGCCGTCTTGAGGCACCCTTTAGGTCCAGGGCAAAGCCCTAGTGGGGGCCCAGCCCCCAAAAGCTCCTGGTCCTGATCATATAATCCAGAAGAATTCACAAAATTATTTTATAAAATGTATTATTATGCCAACTCACCATATGTACATGTATATTGGATTTGGACTTTGTATTCATTTTAACTGGTATATATATGGTAAATGTTACTGATAAGTTAACATTGGCAAGAATATCCTTAGACCTAGTGTTGAAAAATCGGAAATATTTCATAATCGATAATCGGTCATAATCGGAAGAACTGTATATCGATCTAATCGTTATTTACATTTAGTTAATAAATGATGTTTATTATTTTTGGGGTTATTTCTATTTAATAGTTTTATGGATATGTGCAGCATACACACTAGCTGGTGTCACCGAATTCCTACTTTTCAATGTGGAGTCCACTCCAACTCTCCCCCGCACATGTCTCCGATAAAAGTGGGATTAACAGTCAGATGAATCTCAGATTAGATATTAATTAGTCGGAATTGAAGAGCCAAAAACGACCTAATCCGTCTACTACTGTACATCATTTAAAGTGATATTCAATATGATGTTACTGATTTCAAATTCAAAAAGGGCTTTACATTTGATTGAATGGACATTATGATGCTGATTAAATCATAAACCGGGACTATAGGGATAATGCAGTTATTTCTTAGGCAAAGATTATTTAAAGGGCATATATCTCCCTCTCTCAAATGATGTGTATGCAGTTGCGTATAGGCAGCTATGCGCCTGACAATGGACTTCTTTTTAAAAACAATATCACCAGAGTACACATTTTCAGGGCTTAGTTAATATCACAGGCATTGGAAGTTATGTACGTGAATAAACATACATATTAAAGAAAAATTTCAAGACAATGTTCAAATGATGCCCAACAGTTTAACCTTACAGTACAATATCAAGCAGTTATACAAGACGTTAAATGACCTTCCATTTCCTTCAGAAAAGATTTCTACGTTCTATGTAGCAATTTCTTCAATTTTGCAATAAAGAGTCTATCCACAGTTTTCCACAATGGGCGCATCCATTTTGGAGTTTCCCGGATTTTTCTGAAACTAAATTAAGAACGTCATTGATAGGAATACAAAATTCCGGATTGTGATCGCAGCTTGTGTAATTTTAGGATACCTAATAACTTACGCAGGTGCTTGGGTTCAGTACCCACCCACCATCCCCTCCGGATAACCGACATGAGTTGATTCCCTAAAGTCCATATATTGTATAATAACTCAAAATAAGCTGCTCTTCCTTCACTGGATAAATTATATAATAATTAACCAGTGGGGGTACTTTTTTTTTTTTATTATTGTTAACATGCATTAGATAAATCTTCAACAAAATACATGTACGTTATTCGGAAAGGGGGGGTCTGTTGTTCGCTCATGGTTTTCAAAACACTTCTCTTGCACACTTGCGGCAAACTGTTTCAGCATCTATGGGTGTCTGGATTTATATCAATGTGCAAGTATCTTTCAATCCTTGAAATAATTTCTTCATACATTGCTGTTTCCAGTTTTGTTTCCACACAATGTGTATTTAACAAGATCGAGGCCCATAGGCCTTATCAGTCACCTGAGTACGAGTTAAAAGTATCAGTAGTCCCAAGGGCTGAAAATCTAGAAACAATTTCCTGTTGTGAATATCTAAACTGAATTCTAATATTCAGAAACAGTATAAAACAAGATGTGTTCTTAAAACTTCAATGTCCTCAAAATGTATATACTGATGAAAGGCTTTACACAATAATTATACATCATTATGTATTATCATTAAATGATATCACTAATTTGGACCCAACCTAAAGTCAAAACCACGGAGCTGCGAAAATCTACATTTTTTGTAACATATTTTTTTGCTTTTCCCTAAATATGCAGTTGTTTTTATACTGTATCAGTAAACTTGAAGGATTGTATCTTGGTAACATCTCTCTCTCTCTCTTTCTCGATCGAGAGAGAGAGAGAGAGAATTGTTCACTCATATGGAGACGCCACCAAGACCGGTGAAGTGCTTCAAATTTATGCCTTTGCTCGGCGCTTTCGGCCATTGAGCAGTGTGCATGGGTTCTTTAGCGTGCCACACCTACTGTGACACGGTACACTGTACATCCGTTTTCAAGGTCATCTCCGAGGACGCGTGACATTCACAGCTGATGCCGAGCGTTTAAACAATGGAAACTGTCACTACCTGTTTTAACGACTTAGGTCTGTTTGTTGACATTGAAGTATGGTAGAGAGCAGATATTTAGATTAAAGTTTGGACAAAATGATAAAAGTAATAAAAACAACATAGAGACTTGAGCAAGTCTAGGGGGTGGGGGGGGGGGGTACAAATGTATGTACACAAGATCCGAGTTCACACTATATCCACACTTCAGGTGCCTGTGGTTTGGACCCACACTCCCTTTCATCCATTGACTCCCACCCATTTTTAATTATATCCTAATTTAATGTGCAAACGAATGTATTATATGTCTATTGTATCAATTTTCATTTCTGACAGTCATTTTTATCGAACTCGTAAAGAAAGGCCATTCTTTAAAAAAAAATGTCAGAGTCATGTTCTTAGATGGTTTGTAGCAGGGGGGTTGGGGGTTGTTCATGTGTACATGTATTCTCTTTAGAAAAGTGGACAGACATAATTACACTTCTCCGTGTTATGATTTTAGAAGATCTGATGTCAATTAAGATTGGGCATAACCTTTGTGCCTATCCACTTCACTAGAGAGAATAGGGTCATATGTTAACTACATTGTAATAATGCAACGACAGTGGCTGATTCAGAAATTGGGGGGGGGGGGGGGGGGGGGGGGGGGGGGTGACTGTCTATACACAATCCCTCAGTAGGCCCAGAGTGAAGTCCGCTGAAGCTACTGAGTTCTGAAGAAATAAGATATATATTTAAGTGTTTTTGGACATCAAATTATCTTCAAATTTTTACTACCCATAAAATTGAAATTAAATATTACTAGAGACATATATTATATACAATTTCATTTCATTTTTCAACTGTTCTGGCCCAATGGTTCTAAAAGCAGAAATTTTTAAGACAAAACCATATTTTTACTTATTTTGAAAAGGTATGACCCTTCCTTTGAACAATTTTGAATTCCCTTTACTGAAAGATGCTTTATTCATGGCAAGTTTGGTTGAAATTGGCTGTGGTTCTGGAGAAGTGGAAAATTTTAAAAGAGTTTACAGAGGGACAGACAGATGGATGCTGGACAAAAAGTGATCAGAAAGTTCACTCGAGCTTTCAGCTTGGTGAGCTAAAATTCAATACATCTAATATATAATATCCAAAGCATATTAATCAATATCCATTTTTATCAGAATTTGTCTGTAGTAGATCATCTTGTCCACAAATCAGTTAAACATTCTCCTCCATTTTTTCAGTTGAAGAGACTGAAAATGAAACTTTCCTTTTTACAATTTCAAAAACAGTGTATATTTTGCATTTCAACATTTTTATTAGTACATGACAGTGACACTATGAGTGACTATGTCATAAACAAAATATTAGTAACAGCAAATTTTAATATACTTTTTATTCCTTCCTACAAATAAACAGCAAATGACAAACAACTTTTAAAAAAAAATATTTAAATATGCATTTATTGAGTATAAAACACTCTACAGATTCAATGACGCAAAAAAAACATTATTACATGTATTGTAAAATCAACATTTATTAGTATGAGCATTACAAGTGCATTCATGGGGGAAAAAAGGACAATTTTTAGAATACTCTTTCGCTATCACATATAATACAAAGAATATCTTACTATCAACATTGTACTAATCCATAGGATTCCAGAACAAAAAATATACATGTATAATAGACAATATAATCCCATATTTCATTACACACAACTCCCAATCTTATAAGTTATCACAATTAGTGATTGAAATTGCAATGCATTAGCAAATAAATTCACAAACTGTATCTGCCCCCTCCCTTTCATGATTCAGAAGGGATATTGTTATATATATTGTGATCTACATGTAGTTGAGCAAAAGTTAAAGCAACAGAAATACACATACAAAAACTTATATATTTAAATTATGATCTACACAACCAGTCTTTAAAGTGGCATGGACACAATTTAAGATGAAAATTTTCAAATTTTATTTTTCCATTTTTATTGCTTAACTAAAGAATTTGTAATGGTCAACCAAAATTTGAATATCAGTTATAAGTGTGATACGGCACTCGCAATTCTTGCTATTTAAACAAGGCTCGTGCCATGTTGTTGTTTACATTAGACTGTTTAATAAAAAATAGCGTGTTTAAAACAAAATGAAATGTGTCAAACACTAGAAAATACTCAATTGTGTTAAGAATTCACTAAAGTCTTATAAATTGAAAAACTCTGCTTTAAACGAAACTTTTACTAGTTTATTTAACCTATGTAAACAAAAATATGGCATGCTCGAGCCTTGTTTACATAACAAGGACTAGCTGCAATAATGTAGCCCTATCCAATTTTTTTTAATTCTGACGTTTTCGGGATAGGGCTACAATTCCATAGGATCTCCGTAATGGTGCAAAATAATTTTATGAATAACCGATAATAAACTCTGTGTATTAGTCCCAAATGTTGTTTACACCAAAAGGAGTACCAACTTTGTACTCGGGCATGTCTAATAAAGGTGTTTTTCATTAAATATACTGTACAGCATGCAAAATTCTTCGTCTGCTCCGCCATGCTTGTTATCGCGAGATCTCGTAGGTGGATCTAATGAAAAACCTAAACATTGACAATCAGCGCGAAAATGTAGTTACTCGAGCCACTTCGACAAAGAAAGGAAAATCATATTGTTGCAGAAAGAATTTACACTCTGCTGTTCGGTTTTTAACTTGATATTAAATTCAAACCTTTTCAATACCGACGAAATAGCTTTCGCCTCCATACTTGTCCATTGCTGTAAATACTACCTTATATGGCATATGCAAATTACTTGACAATCGGAAGTTGAAACTTCAGTACATCAAACATGGCGCACAAATATGAATCGAGAAATTGGAATTTATCGAAATTGTTGAAAATGGTAGAATAGAGCCTCACAAATCTTAAGTTGCAGGTTGTAAATTTATATATTGACTAAGAAACATAGAATATCGTTTTATTTACGTAAAGAAAGTCAGGAAATGTTTAGAATGAGCGCAAATGTTGCGGGAGTGAATCACTCCCGCATTTGCACCATTACGGAGATCCTAAGGAGTTGTAGCCCTCTCCCTAAAAAAAAAAAAATCAGAGAGGGCTACATTATTGCAGCTAAACAAGGACTTGTGACCTCTGTATCTCCCATGTACCTTGATAACTGACATTAAAATTTTTTGCTGATCATAAGTAATACCTAAGTTAAGCATTCTAAACATTAACAGTTCAAAAAATAAAAATTTGAAAATTTTCAACTCAAATCGTGTCCATGTCCCTTCAAGTTAATGAGTGTGCACAGTCTATAATTCAAGTATAGAGAAAAATTTAATGGATCATTTTGAAGAAATTGTACCATCACATTTTTTAAATGCTGGAATCATACGTGAATATTTTATTTCATTTTTTTTTTTTTTTTTAGCTTTTAAAAAAAAAAAAAACTTTATTCATATTATTTTTATTAGCAATTTGCAATTCTAGTGAGTATATAGAAAAAAATCTTCCTCAACAAAACAAAAAAATAAACTGCAAAAATTTTTTTTTGAAATTTTCTATAGCATTCCCAACTGAATGACAGTCACATTTATGTTTTACTTTGCATACAATCATGTAAACCTAAATTTAAAAGTCTAAAACAACCCCCTGACAGTCCTGTTTATTATTCATTTAGAAATTAATTTGTCTGTTTTCCTTGCATCTATCATTGGTACATGTAGTTATTAGAAATTACACTATCGTGTATCATGTATGCTATTGAAAACAAGATCTGCTTTAAAAATTTTCATATGTACATTTGTAAGTATCAGCAAGTCAGAGGCAAATATAATGCATGTACCTGTAATATTCTTACATGTGCATTTCAAAGATAAGTTATTTAATATAAGAATATATATATATGTTTGACACTTAGAGCTTACCAGTGTTCATTGGTTATTAAGTTCAAAGATTGCTCAATTTTCTTACTGCATCAATTCCTAAATAATCAGATCACTATCTATATAACATGCCATTCTTGTGTAGATATGATACGCTAATCAAAATTGCCATGAATAAAAAAAAAAAAATAATAGGATTATGTGAATCAAATTAGTTGCAGTGTTGGAAATATAAAATGTTTACCTTGTGTAGTAAAAAATTGCAATTTTAGTGTAAATAATTAGGAAAAAATTAAAACGCTTCTAGAACTCGGAACACATTACAGCCTAACCACTGATCCATCCTGCAGACAGGTGATGAATTTTAAAATTATACATGTAACTATGTTCCTGATTTTATTTTTGCTTCAATGGCATATGTATGTTGCTCCTTCATTTTCTCCAAAAACACTGAGTTGATTATTTTTCTGAATACACACCTCTAAAGAAAAATTGCTTCATGAAAATTGGTCCACTATAAAATTATGTGATGTACCCAGTTTGGTCGAACAACACAACTATGTCTCATTTATGAACGGATATCAATTTAAACATACAGTACACATTAAAATAACCACAATCAGCCCCTCTGCATTCCTCAAGATTTTGATCACTGCTACAAATTTTTTTATAATATATGGTGGTGAATTAAGAAAATTTTAAAAGGAGGGACTGCAACCCAAGTTTGTGTCTTTTCTGGGGGATTACAGAATCTCAAAAAAAAGACAATATCTGTGAAAAATATCCAACCAAAAGGAGGAGGGGGGTTGCAACACCTGTAACAATTCCTCCGGATCTGCCACTATAATGATATAAGAATGCAAAAGCTTAAAAGATGAACACCTCGCTTTCAAACCGATGTTCTTAACAAATCAAATTATTTCACTAATTAACATGCATTATTTCACTAATTAACAAGCATTATTTCACTAATTAACATGCAATGTATGAACATGATATATGTACACATTATTCTCATAAAAATCTATGTGAAGATTAACAGAAACATTTGAAAGACTATGTGAAATAATTCAACCCATCCTTCCATGAAGCTTAATAATAAGCTCTAAAAAAAATTTTTTAACATGCATTCCATGACCATAATAACAAAACACATTTGAAATATTGTCACTAGTCTGTACTCAGAGCACATGGTTTAGCATTTGTGCATTGTTACATACACATACTACAGCTTTAGTTCCACATGTTTTTTCCCCCCAAGACATGGTATGCAATGAAGGTATTTGTCCAAGAGAGAAAATCAGCATGTCTATTACACCAACAGTGGTACTCAGTTCATATAATGGTGTAATATATGTACATATTACATTATATTTCTATCACAGAACTTTGCATCAACTGTCAGTCTTCACATTGACCTCTTCGACCTCTGCAGTCTCCGCCCCCTTATCTTCCATACTGTCACTGGTTTTCTCATTTGTTTCCATATCCGACTCTTCAGATGAGTCACTAGATAGTATCCGTTTCTCATCTAACTGTCCCTTTATTTTTTCAAGTCGACTTTCAATTGATTTGTAATTAAAACAGCCTCTTTTTTCACCAAAAGGATCCTTCAAAGTAATGAGAAGTTGTATATTACTTTACTAAACAAGGGTAGAAAATAAAAAATTGGATAATCCATTTCTACTTTCTTATATGATGAACTTATAAAAAATGTAATAAACTATTTTTAAAATCAATCAGAAACTGGGTTTTATAAGACTAAACCCAAAATCTTCACCACCTGACCTTCACAATAGACAACAAGAGGCCCTTGGGCCACATCGCTCACCTGAGTCACCTTGGCCTATATCTGAAGACTTTCCATATATATTTGCATGTAAAACCTTAGTCCATATTGTGGCCCCAACTTACCCCTGGAGGCCATGATTTTTACAAACTTGAATCTGCACTATGTCAGGAAGCTTTCATGTAAATGTCAACTTCTTTGGCCCAATGGTTCTTGAAGAAGATTTTAAAAGATTTTCTCTATATATTTCTATTCAAAACTCTGATCCCCTATTGTGGCCCCAACCTATGTCCGGAGACCATGATTTGAACAAACTTGCATCTGCACTATGTCAGGAAGCTTTTATGCAAATCGCAGCTCTTCTGGCTTAGTGGTTCTTGAAAAAAAGATTTTTAAAGATTTTCCCCATATATTTCTATGTAAAACTTTGATCCCCTATTGTGGCCCCAACCTACCCCAGGGACCATGATTTGAACAAATTTGAATCTGCACTATGTCAGGAAGCTTTAATTCATGTAAATGTCAGCTCTTCTGGCCCATTGGTTCTTGAGAAGAAGATATTTAAAGATTTTCCCTATATATTCCCATGTAAAACTTTGATCTCCTATTGTGACCCCAACCTACTCCCGGGGGCCATGATTTGTACAAACTTGAATCTGTACTATGTCAGGAAGCTTTTATGTAAATGTCAGCTCCTCTGGCCCAGTGGTTCTTAAAAAGCAGATTTTTAAATGATCCTACCCTAATTTTACATTTTTGTGATTATCTCCCATTTGAAAGGGCATGGCCCTTCATTTAAACAAACTTGAAAGCACTTCACCCAAGGATGCTTTTGACCAAGTTTGGTTGAAATTGACCCAGTGGTTCTGGAGAAGAAGATGAAAATGTGAAAAGTTTACAATGACGTCGACGCCAACGACAACAGGCAAATTTTGATCAGAAAAGCTCACTTGAGCCTTTGGCTCATGTGAGCTAAAAACATTTAAACTACGCCACCTGACCTGCACAATACACATACGAAAATATTTATTTACAGTCAAGCTTGTTCAAAATGAACTTTAAAGTGAAAATAATACATGTATTTGCAATCCATTATGCTCTGCAATAAATTTATTATCAATCTTTTCCACTATTTGCTTCCTAAACAGTACTTATTCTAAGCAGGAATTCACTATAACTGTGTATTTATTCTAAGCAGGAATTCACTATAGCTGTGTTCACCACATGTACAAACATGGCTTACTATTGTATAATGGTACAACAAATTTGGACTGTACATAATTTTTTCCAGGTTATTTGTCATTCCACTTTGAGGCCCAAGATCTGCAGTAAACAATTCACTTTTTACATTTCTTTTCTAGTTTATCATAGCATTAAATATATTCAAAAAGTGTTCAAATGAAAGATGCTGCTTGTGTACCAGTATTTACTGTTTTGTCCAATTACATTATATATCTCTGATTTAGGGTCAAAACACAAGAGGTGAATCCAGTAAAATTTAAGTAAAGACAGGTCCTTAAACAGTACTTTTAACACCTAATATGGGGGGGTGGGGTTATAACACCCCAAAATGGCACACGATAATCTTTTTTTTTTTTGCAAACATTCCTCAACCAAAGTTGGGGAGGGGGTTGTAACCACTATGTAAATCTGTCACTAAAACATTGACTAAACCAGTCGTTAGAAATACATGTAGTACGCTCTATCAACAAATGGACTAACCTGCATAGTCTGACCTTGTAAGTGCTTCTTAGAAGAGCATATAGATTTGTAGTAGTCATAATACTCCAAAAATGAGGTTTCCATTACTTCTCTGGAAGATAAAATGAAACAAATCAATTTCAATATGTCTAACACATTCTTATACCATGTCTTCCCAAAATAGTCAAATGTACTATACACTGTGATAATTTTGTCCTAATTACATAGAATGTGGACAGAAAATTAAAAAATTACAACTTTGTTAAAGGGCTAACTGTTCCTTCTAAATATCCATGTAGTTTCAATTTAGTGTCAATAGCATTAAAGATGTTATTTTTAAAAATGTTTTACATATAAACATCCTATGCCAAGTTTGACACTGGCCTGGTACTTTTACAGTTGTGTGGTTGCTGGGAAGATTTTGGAAAATTGGTAAAAATTAGCAGTTTTTACCCCCCCCCCCCCCCCCCCCCCCAGGAGCACTGGAATCCTACAATTCATAATTTATGTCCCCTTGTCCCAAAGATTCTTCATACTAAATTTGAATAGAATTGGAAAAGTAGTTTAATATCAAAAAGTTAAAAAATGTTCAATTGCAAAAGCACAATGGACATTTGGATGATGAAAGATAATGGGTAGAGACCAATAGTAATAGGTCACCCGAGTCACTCAGGTGACCTAAATGTAATTATGTGGGCATCAATATTTTCCAATAGAAGATAAACAGATAGTATTACATGTATTTAAAACTTTTTCAGCAAGTACATGTATATGACAGTGCACTTGTTTTAGTGGGATTTAGCTGCATTGGGAGTGAAGAGAGCTATACATGTATATTTATCATTGTGCTAAAAGATGAAAACTTCTATTCATACGTTTAATTTATCAAATACTGAATAAGTGATCATGACCATGCCAAATAATGCATCAGTTCTATCTGTGCTGAATTTTAAATACATTAAAATGAGTACACATATAGTACTTCAATTCACATACACCCAGATCAAACCTTGTATCCCAGTGGACCCGGGTACTTCCATTCACATGCACCCAGATCAAACCTTGTATCCCAGTGGACCTGGGTTCACTACAATAATATTTTTGTCAGCTCAGGGTAAGCTCTCAGAGTCAGCTTCAGAGCAAACAGCAGGTTTGTTTTACAAGTCAGCTTTATTCGCCATTATTCACCAAAGCATGAAGTGGACCTGACACCCACAGAATCTGGTTGATTTGCTTTTAATTCCGTCTGTTTTGTATTTAAGGTACAGTGTATCATGCATAAAAAATTTGTTCCATAATCAAAATTTGACAACAGTCATTATTACTGTCAATAATCAAATAGCGCAAAAACAAGGAGAAAATCATGTGTAAAAAACAAATGATCATAAATGAAATTTCTTGAATTTTTCCAAAAGGTTCAATTTATTACATATAACACCATAATTGTAGTCTAGTTTGAGATTTATAATGGCCTTGCATTTTGTAGATATGTAATACGAATTTATAATTATTCACACAGGACCTCCATTTTTATGATCATATCTGAAAGACCCATGCCTTCACGTCTAACACCAAGCACTGGGTGAAGGAACAGGAACTACCATATGATGCTGGTGTTGAGAACTGAACCAACACCCTAAGCATTAGGTTATCACAACTGGTACTGTACATATTACAATTACATGTGTACTGATCAGAAATCTGTTACCTGAAAGTTCTACCTTAAGAAATATACATGCACTATGTATTTCTCATATAAAACACATACTTGAGAGTGTCTGGGCAATTACACCTCCCCTCCAACATATCACAGACAGCCACCCTCAGGGTTTCATGTTGAATAATTTCATTGTATCGCTTTACATCACCAGCCACCCTTTCCTGTAACATTTTTTATTATAATTATTTTTATCATATTATAAAATATTTCATATCTATTATGTGTACTGCTTTATTGATCATTACAAAAATCTATGGAATGCTTAAAATTGATTTCTAAATACAGTACATCACACACAGACAGGTATAAAAAGATATGGCTAAATGCCTCCAAATCTTTGAATCCAGGGGCTTAACCAGGGAATTCCCTAAACATCAACAGGAGTACTTCTGAAAGTTCTATACAGTGAAACTTCTCTAAACCGGCCGGCTCTCGGACCGGAAAAAACGGCCAGTTTAGAGGGATGGCCGGTATACCGAGAATTTAGCAATTATAGATGTTTTATCTCAATATTCACAAAGTAGGTACTGTTGAATTTGATCTGGTGATCTATGGTCAATTATCGGTGGAGATTAAATTAGTCCGCTTGTACCTAATGGTAATTATGAATTACAAGAAATATTCTCGCTGAAATCATCAAATCTTAAACTGAAAATCTATAACAGGATACATAAAGAAAACACAGAGACCTATTATTGGAATTCCTCTTACCTATAAATATTCTGTTTACATTTATTGCTTATGTCATTAACAATTTTGTTTTGACGTTTTTAAAAAGTACAGTATATAAAATTGTAATTTTAATATTTCTTTGGAATTTTAAGCCTATGGAGACCAAGAAAATTAATCTATCTTTTAATAATTATCATTAACAGTCATGGGTTTGTTCTTTATTAAATACAGCTTATATCCATATGATACATGTAGTATGGTGAAACAATATGGCGTTTGGTACTGTATTCATTCAATATGTTCCTAACTGTTTTTTACATTTTGTACAGAATTTGGAAGGGTCTCTTGGATTAGCTAAGTGTCAATTAACACACTTGACAGCACAGGTAAACAATAGAAATTAAAGAGGCCACTAGTGTTTTTCACACCTTCAGTGGATAATTTCTCACCTGGCAGGTCCTTCAGTCAATTTGCACACCTGGACAATCTTGATCAACCTCTGGCCAAAATTTTATTGTCTTCAAAAAGTGGCCAGTACGTTAAGGGTAAATTACACATGTTTGTTAACAAATGTACTTTAAAAAGTGGCCGATGTCCGGTTTTCAGGGGTGGGGGGTTTTGTAAGACTTTCTTTGTAAGGAAATGTTAAGATTTCTGTCGGGACTTTGAAAATCGGCCAATATTCAGGGAGAACCGGTTTTCTGAGGGGCCGGTTTGGAGAAGTTTCACTGTATATGCATTTAGTGAATGTAATACATTGATGGTATGATTCCTTCTTGAACACAGTGAATGTGAAATGATTTCTGAATTGATACCCTCTCAAATCCTGGTTCATTGTGGTATGGTTTTTCGTTCATTAAGGACTGAATTGAGATCAAAACACTGGACAGACTTTGTGCCGGGCTCCACGCAGGACCTGACCATGTTCTGCAATTAAAACAATTCATAGCCATGAAGTTGTTCTCTTAAAACTAAAGAGTAATTTTTTACCAATGAGAAGGATATGACAGACTTGATATTTCTGAACGTTACTGATCCTCCCAAATATTTGTCAAAATGGACATGAAAAAAATACATATATTTGGGGACAAAATTTCTTTGTACACAGTATAAAAATTGCACACATATATCTATCATACCCAAGTATGCTTAGACAGACTTTTCCGTTTTTATACAGGTTTGGATTGAATCGGACTTGGTTATCCCCCGTTGTCATGAGTTTTACACGTGGTGCTCTGATTGGATAATCTGGAGGACAACGGATTATATAATAGAAGAATCCTCCTTCATATGGTGTGTCAAATGGCCCCGTTATCAAAGCATGAATCTGAAATACAATTCTAATCTTCAATCTGATGTAACAGTACCACCAAGTGTGACAATAGAATTCATTTCTGTTACACAGTCATGTAACACTGAAGCAAAAGCAAAATATACAACTGTATGTATACGTCTACATGTAGTGTGCATTACATGTAAGTATTCCCTCATCAGAAACCTACTGACACTCTCAATCTCCCACCCCACTGTATGCAAAGAAGTTTTGATCTGACATCAAAAGAGCCATTCCTAGCAAAAAAGACCCTTATCTTATCCACCAATGTTTTTCAAAAAACATCATAATGAAAAAACGTGACGTCATTTTTTGCAATACCTGTAAAAAAAAAAACTCACTATTACCAATCGCTTGTTGGTAGTAATCTTTGATTGACTGTAATATTTTAACGACAATCAATATTGCTCTAATATTTCAAGGGATTGTTCTCTATACTTCACACTTTAGCACTAAAATACTTAAGGGCCCTTTTTGCAAGGAACAACTCAAAATACTTTTTATTTTTATCATAAGGTGTATTCAAATTTATCACATTGATTTTGCTGCATTGCTGTGACTTCATGCAACAACTGAATTAGAAGAATTACATGAAGTCTGAACAGTTTAGTCTGCATGATTTTGAAATCTCCAAGTTTCTGAAATTATCAATCTAGACTACTGGATGAGGGATCGCCTTCAATTTGTTGAAATATTACATCACTTGACAATGGGTTGTGTTTGGTATATAAAAACATCATCTTGGACTGTGCAATCTTAATGATTTTGACACAGTTCCAATGTATGTTTAAGAGGATTCACAAATTGGAGTGGTCTAAATGTACAATAAAAATAAGGTGCATTACCATACATACTTTTATCTATATATATGCAGTGTAAATTTTCTTTAGTTGACCAGTTCGACCTAGGCCAAAACCGCTCAACTTAATAAATCTAAAACTGCATTCCCATGATGTGTTGGTGATCTGTTTTATTTCTTCAAGTTTATACTTTTGATGCAGACCCTGTTATACAGCATAGTATCCACTCATGAGGATCTTCCGTAACTTTAACCTCAAGGTATTGGTCTCCAGTTTTTGACTTCCTTTGTATTTACATTGCTACTGGGACCCCTGCATACCATTTGGTATCCACCATACTGATAAACGCTCTACATTACAGCAACCCCCTAATCCAAAGCTCTAAGGACAACCTAGCGAGATAGTGAGTGAATCATCCAAGCCTACGCATCAGTAACCACAAAAACATTCCGCATTTCAACTTATCCAACACGAATATAGATTATCCGGAAACTTTAGATAAAACCCAATAAAAAACACCCAAGCAAAATTCTTATCAACTACACCAATTCAAGGTGGATCTTTGGAGATTCTAAAAATATTCGAAAAAATGTAGCCACACATAAATAACTGACTAGCTGCAATTCCTACCTCAATACAAAAAAAAAGAACTACCCGAGCTTTAGATGTCAAATCTATCCCTGAAAAAGAGTGCGGAAAACTTCTTAAATTTCACTACAATGATACAACAGCCATCACTTAACTGAATGTACAAGTACCAAAGAAACGTATTGAAATTATTTATATGGTGGAGATATATGATACTTCCTTCTCTTGGACGAGTAGTAGCGGGGACCTATGTGCCTTCACGTCTTGTCTATACGAATTCCATTGTACGATCAAATCTTTCTCTCTCTCTTTTTATTTTTTTATAATTCTTTATTTCCTTCTATTCTATAACATTAACAAAAGTGACATATGTATAAGAAAACGATCCTGGAGTTCCAGGTCGTGTCAAATTTTGTTTTCTCACCGTTTTTATAGAAGGTGTATTTCAAGGTCTCATAGTTCTTTTTCAAATGGGATATCCCTACTGATATATTAAAATGTCTTTTCTGTACACCTCATTGTATATATGTAATACTTTAACCACGGAAAGAGAGTGCTTTGAATATAATTATTTGTTTGAATCAAGAAATCCATAGTAAAAATTTTCTTTTTGTAATAGATAACTGTAGATTTGTATTTTCTTCAACATATGTTTCCAAAGTCAAAGCTTTACCATATTCTAAAATCTCGACAGAAGTGATACTACAATTCGTCACAAACTAACATGTCTCAGTTAAAAAATGTCACAATCTGCTTCAAACAACTACGCAAAACTATATAATTTCACGGCCTATTCTATTAATGCATTATATAATATGAATTTCTTGGTTGTAAACCCACTACAGTGTATATCCATTATATAAAAACTTGAGAATCAATGTAAACTAATAATATTGTAACAATGTATTTGTGTTGTTAAGCAAATCTGCATAATTTAAACATCTCCGCATTTTTCATTGTTTATATCAACGTCAGTCGCATTTTTTACCTCAGTAAAATCATTTCATATATAATTGTTCTGATGACGACCACCCACAGGTCAAAACCGGTCAACCAAATAAAATTCACACTGCATTCTCGTGTGTTGATGATCTGTTTTATTTCTTCAAGTTTATATTTTTTGATGCAGACCCTCTTGAATACCAAGTTTGTTCATGGGACTTGATTCAACATTCTCTCTTTCTCTCTCTCTCTCTTAGCTGCAGAACTGTAGCTCTCCGAAAAAAAAATTATGTTGACAGACTGGTCTGTCAACAGTTTTTTTCGGAGAGCTACAGTTCTGCAGCTAACCATGACATATATCAACATTCATCATTATTACCAGTATATGAGGTGAAACCTGCTGTCAGTTTCTTACTGTTGAACCACAGGGGCTAAGCGTGTTTTGGGCCCAAACTCTGTGATACCATAAATATATTTATGGTATCACCGAGTTTGGGCCCAAAACGGGCTTAGCCCGTGTGTAGAACAATGAAGAAAATGTGTCTTTCCTGGAACAAAGTGCTGCCATTACTCTTTACAAAATTGAGTTTGAGTTGGCTATTGATAGATCAAAGATCAATCACTTTAATATTTCAGAGAAATGTTACCGGTAGTGACAGAAACAAGACCAATTATGCAATATAGAACTAAAGAGCTCATCAAAAATTTAAAAAGATTAGATATAAATTATAATATAGTATTCTATTCTAGAATGTTTTAATATTAAACAAATTTCATCAACATTAAGCACACAGTTGTTGATAGTCTGTGTTACATGAAATAAGCTTACCATTGTCATGTCATCTTTATGGGGCACTATGCACATACACGGTGGCGGTTCATTGTAGATGGACATTATGTCTCTGAAAGTATTATTAATATAATGAATTTGTTACTTTGATATATATTTCCTTTTCATAGGTTTTGTTCATTGAATTTTATCACAGGAAATTGCATACAATACAAGAACATTGGCAATTTATTGTAAATCAAACAAAATAGTTCATGTCGTATATAATACATGTACAATATGTTTTGCCCTTTGCACATCCTGCCTTCAGGGGTGTCAAACCTGTTCAATGTTAGTCCAGAAGAGAAAACTTCTAACTCTTATCCATAAAATGTTTGATGGTACAAAAAAAGACTTTGGTCAATGGGAACTATGACATTTCTCAGAGGCAGGAGTTTTGAAGACTCAGGATGAGAATTTTTGTTGGTGATGGAAACCTTATTTTTCTATCAAAAAGTTAAACCTTATGCAAAAAAAAAAAACCTATATGCATTACATGACATGCAATTGGATTGTTTATCTCCCCATTTTCTAACAATTCAAATATAAAAGTAGTTCTTGTCTTTTTGAATTTCATTATAACTATCAGCCAGAGTATTTACTGTAAACATGGTTTTTTAAAGCTGCTGTCTCTTTAACCCGTTTATGTGAAAGACAAACCACTGAAAGTGAAATGTATACACGGTATAGGATAAAACTTTGAGCAGTTTTATTTTGAAATTCATTTTGTATATAACCACGATATTTGCTTTGATCTTACTTGACAATGACAAGACAACGTCTTTAATATGTTGATGGTGCTACCGTTTGAGCGAGCGCAGCTTCATGTATGTACATATTTTGTAATGTTCATGCTTTGATCAGGTTCAATTTAAACAATATCTATCTACCTAATTATCATAACATGAAGGAAATTAGGTAGCTGAAACAGCTAGGCCATTTTAGTTTTCTCCCATGGTTTTATATTAAAAATCATTAAAACATGTATGCATTAATGTAATTGAAATATTTTTATGCTATACAGTGTATATACATTTTATTTCTGCTGCCTTCACTGTGACTTGCTTAACCTTTGATGCATGACTTGTTCTGAACTGTATGCTCTCAGCAGTCAACTGCCTGTACTTTCCTTTTTTCTACTCTCAACCTTTTCAAATTACTAATTTATGATAAAAATGCCCAAACCTTAAACCTTTCAAGTTTGTAAAACTGTGGAAACAGCACTGCCTTGGAACATAAAACGCATTTCAATATAATGATAATATTAGATAAATTGAACTATTGAGCATGTATATGCGCAGATCCCCCCACCCCCACCCAACTAGGTAAAGTACCATGCGCCCCTATCTAATTTTCAAAAAATGAAATTCATATGATAATCTCCTTGCAGCAATGAGCAACTAGTTGTAACACAATGATAGTGGCGTCGGTGGCCTAGTGGTTAGGCTGTCAGAATCGACCGAGAGGTCATCGTGGTTTGCATTACCGGACATGTTTTAAAAAGGAAATGGACTCAAGCACTTACTATTTTTAGTCGCGAAAAAAAAAAAGCCCAAAGATTTTTTAAAAAATGTTTTCATTGATTTTTTGTATATTTCTTTTAATAGCACTAATTCAGTATCTGTGATCTCTCATATATTCTAACAATTTTTAAAAAGTTATTCTCCCTTTTTTCTTGTTAGAATAATGAATTCCTATTGAGAATTTAGTATTTTAATCAAATTTGTGGTTTGCAATCGATTATACACAATTTGTATTCAATGACATATTACATATGCCTAATGTTTACGTATATTCAATATTGTCCTGGTAGTATGACTTTTAAACAAGCACGTATTTAGATCCGCCACTGTCCGTCTTATTATGACATACATCGAAACAGTAGAGATGACATCACACATCATCTTAACCTGCCTTTCATAAACTTTGCACTTCGTTAAACATTTCGCCTAATGGTGCACTGAATTTTGGAGCTAGGAGACCACAAGATTAGGATGAAAATCCACGTAAGTTCACAATCATATTCCAAGGTGTGACTTTGCGAGATCTCAGCCATTTTTGACAAGGGACTTCTGGGATTGGCGTCAAAAAATTTTCTTGTTAGAGGTTTGGATTTAGCTCAGATTGTTTCCCACGCTCTAGTCATTAGAGCTCACAGTACGAGCCAGCTGGCTCGCTATAAACGTTCTGAATATTAGAATTGGCGTAGACTACCTTGTACAGCTGTTGTAGGAAATAGGTAGTGATATCTGATTTTATCATTTTATAATTAATTTGTGTTGAGCATGTTTTGGTTAAATTACTCACGTCACACTTGCAATATCAGTTCACCTCTGAGAACTACGAGAACTCTGACCCTAAGTACCTATACAGATACAAAACAGAGCACATATTCCAAACGTCAACATTCAACCCGAGGCCGAGTCGAGGTAATTCGGCTCACATATTACCGTTTTATCCTCATTAAACACTGTGAAGTAGCCTTCTCGCTTTCCCAGTCCGTAGAGTGTGTTGGATCCCACGAAGAAGCGATGTTATTTATGACCTCGTCAATAACAAAACCCAAAGTTTCATTCCCTTCGTCGTCAGCTTCCTTGGAGGCTGCCATATTTACTGGTCAGGCCAATTACACAAAGATGGCGGACATTTCGGTTAGACTAAATACACGAAAGCGAAAATAAAAGAGAAAGGTTGTTTGTTTGTTTTTTTGTTTGTTTTTTTTTTTTTTTTGTTTTTTTTTTTTTGTCTTTGAAACGGAAAAAAAATACACAAATTATAGCCAGATTTTTATATCACATTTATTTCTAAATAATAATTCTTTCCAAATCATCCGCTCTAAACTATTTCTGGTCAGAGTACGGTGATAAGAAATAAAACTGATAAAATAAGTATGTTGCGGTATTGATAAATTTTTAATCACAATATACCTGTTATCAACGTCAGAAAATTGCAATTTTCTTTAAACAGCATTATCAAAAGGAGTAGGTACAGTTTCTACAGTCATCTGGCCCAAAATATTGATGATTTCACTTGGAGCTCAAATCCTGGCATTCAATTAAGGAATAGTTTAGCAAACCCAAAAGTCACTCAGTTTGATCAGCAAAATGATTAGTGTCCTATGACGAGAGCTTGAAGTTGGCATAAAATTGCAAAAATGCCATTTTCAATGAAAATATCCACAAATTCAGGTGGTTTTCCTTTTAGAAAACATACAGCGCATGCGACGAGCAAATTCATATTGAAGCATGTTTTTCATCTCAAAATGATACACAATATATATCATTTTCATTTTGCTCGACAAATGCGCACATCTTTTCCTGAGCAATAATTTGTATGACATTTGACAGTTTTCAGGCTTATTTTGAGAAAAAGGCGGGAAATGTCTTATTCATGATGTCATAATGCTATCCATTTAGGACTATCATTCTGATTTTGTTGACATAGTATACCTGGCATTTATTTTACTTTCTTAAAACGCTGATTTTAAGGTTAATTCCAGACACATTTTATAGAGAGAAATTTTTTGGGCCTTTTTATGTATACAACCGTACCTTGTTCTTTCACAAAAACTGGTTGTAATGATAATATGTTGTACGGTGCTACATGTATTTTGTAATGTACATGCTTTCATCGAGTTCAATTTAAACAGTATCTATTAGCCAAATACTCAGTACATGAATGAAATTAGGCAGCAGAAACAGCCCATTTTAGTTTTCTCCCAGGGTTTTAAGTATTAAATCATTAAAACATAATGAATGTGATTGAAATATTTTTATATTATATATATGTATATACATTTTCTTTATGCTGCCTTCACTATGACTTGTTTAGAACTGTATGCTCTCGACTGCATGCCTCTATTTTACTTATTTCTGCCCTCAATCTTTCCAAGTCACTATAATTGTGTGATTAAAATGGCCAAGTCTTGTAGCAAACCTTTCAAATTTGTAAAACTGTGTGAACAGCACTGCCTTTGAACATAAAACGCATTTCAATATAATGATAATTAAATTTTAAATAAATCGATAAATTCAACACTATTGCACAGACATGCGCGCATATCCCGCCCCACCCTATGCGTACCTATCTAATTTTAAAAAAAAATGAAATTCATATAACAATCCCCTTGTATCAATGGCATGTTTTAGAAGAGAAAATTAGGACAATATTTATGATATTGTACATAATCCTAGTTGTAATACTATGATGAAATATTTCAGCAATCGCATATTATGGAATAAATTGCAACATATTTGAGCCCCTCTCCACTGTTACAGTAAGGGTACATTAAGATTTATTCACAAAACAAGAATTAATTAATGATTTTCAGTCGTTAGTAGCAAGTGGCATGGTTGGTTTTCAGGAGGGGGGGGGGGGATCATCGTAGTTTGCATTACCGGACGTTCTGAGGAAGTTTTTAATATTTTTAAACGCTGGGGAAAAAAACCCAAAGATTTTAAAAGAAATGTTTTCGATCCGGCCGAATTCCGTTTATTTATTTATTTTTATTATTATTATTATTATTTTGTTGTTGTAATTTTTCAAATAGCTTAAATTCACATAATTCTATAACCTTTATGTTGGTGACCTTACCATTCCAAGTTATCCCTTTTGATCTTACGAAGGCATCTGAGATGAAATGTGTTGAATCATTTTCCTGCTTATTGTAGAAGGCTCATGTTTCAGATCCATAGTGCTGTGAAGACATTCCTCGTATATTTCAATCTTTGTCTTTTGGTTCAGCCTCTTATTTTCCCCAAGCTCGTTTCGTTAGCCTGCCAAAAGTTGTTGTGTCCTTTCCAACTCTGACATTGATCTCGTCATCCACAGACATGGTGGAGGTGATGGTAGAACCCAGATAGCAAAACTTCTGTCCCAAGTTCTTTGTTTTCAAGCTTGATGTGTTCTTTCTCTGTGCCTTCCCGAGTAAGAACAACCGTTTCCATGACACTGATGACTAAATAAAGGACTTGCATGCTGATGATGGGAGCTGCATCATAATCTATAAGGTAGATTCACTATGGGCAACCAGTGCTGCATCATCAGCAAAGAGGAGGTCCCTAACTGTAGTTGTCTGGATCTTAGTCTTGTCACTGAGTCGTAAAAGACTGAGAAGCGACCCATCCAATGAAGGTAGACATCACCAGGTGACTTCCGAAATGCATATTGTAGCAACACAGCAAACTAGATGCTGAATAGAGTTGGTGCTAGAATGCATCCCTGCTTGACGCCAATGTTGATGTTAAAGTTCTCTGATGTTGAACCATCAAACTGAATAGTGGCCTTCATGTTTTTATGAAAGGAGACATAAGTTGGAGCAGTATAGGTGGGCACCCTATTTTCTCCATCACCATGTACAGTCCAGATCTGTCGAGTGTATCGAACGCCTTCGTCAAGTCAACAAATGCTATGTGTAGGGGTAGCTGTTGTTTCCGGTATTTCTCTTCTTGTAACTGCCGAAGTGAAAAACCCATGTCCGTTGTTGAGTGATTAGGTCTGAAACCACAATGGGTGGGACCTCTGGTACATGCAAGACTCTCTCTCTCTCTCTCTCTCTCTCTCTCTCTCTCTCTCTCTCTCTCTCTCTCTCTCTCTCTCTCTCTCTCTATCTGTGTGTGTGTGTGTGCGCGCGCACAAATTCCTGTAGTTGCTTCAGAATGGCCAATGAAAAAACTTTTTCAGTGATGCTCAAAAGTTTTTTTTATATAGAGTGATGATCTTGGCATCTTTCATGCCTTGTGGGATTTTTACCTTCAGTCAACAAGTTATGAGTAGTTTGTGCTGATGGTGAAGGAGGAAGTCTTTATTTTCCTTCAGCATTTCTGCCGGTATATTGTCATTTCCTGGTGCCTTCCCACTTACAAGTTCATCAAGTGCTGACTATAGATCTTCCTCTGTTGGTAGTGCACCCAATTCTGTCATTTCAGGAAGTTGGGGTATTTCATCTTTAAGGTATCCATCGACATATTTTGAGTGCGAGTACTCTCTCTCTCTCTCTCTCTCTCTCTCTCTCTCTCTCTCTCTTGCGGGGTGTTTTTCTCTCAAGGAGTGGTATCAAGGTTGTTGCATAGAACTCAATCCAGTCTTCTATATGTTCTAAAAGCTTTTGCTGCTGCATTATACATTGCAGATTTCATGTTGCTCCACATGTTCATCTCGATTTTATAACTGTTCTTCAAACTATCTTTGAAATTGTGCTTTCATTTCTGGATCTTAGGTGTATCAATCTTGGGTTTCCTTGGTTTGTCTGATCTAGGCGTTTCCTTCGTGACTACCCTTATCTTAGTTATGATCAACAACTGATCTGCGTTACAGTCAGCACTGTAGTAGGATCTTTACCGTGTTGATGTTCTTTCTTCTGACAATAGTGAAATCAGTGGCCTTATCTTGGATGTCGCCATAAGAATTTGTACCGGTCCTTATCATTATAGATTTATTTTGTAATGCAAGGGATGTTGTTTGTGCTGAATTCTAGCAGTCTCTGGTCATTCTCATTCATCTTACATGTACCAAGTCCAAACTGTCCAAGGCACTTGGGTCATAATTGGTGATCTGCACCTATATTCCCAAGGGAAATAATTGGTCACTCTTTGGCATAATTTTGATCACGCTTGCAGCTCATCTTAGAATTGGTCTTTCTTCTTAGTTTCATTTGCTTGAGTAGGGAAATAAGCACTGATGATATGGGCATTAGCATTAGCAGCTTTTGTTGACAGTCACATGATAGTGATTCGTTCAGAGATGCTTCTATGTGAGCTGATCTTGTTTAGCAGTCCGTCATGAACAGCAACGCCAACCCGTCCGTCCAGGAGAAATTATAACTCCCTGATTAATCCAGAGTTTGCAAGCCTGGTCTCCTGAAGGGCAGCAATATCGACATGCAGTCTTGTTAGTTCCCTGTCCATGAGCGCAGTCATTCTCAGGTGGTCTGTCTTGTTCAGGTTTGTGATGTCTATTCCGGTGGTCATTGTCCTAACATTCCAAGTGCCAAGTTTTATTAGGACAGATTTCTTCAATTTCTTCTGCCTGGTGAAAGGTTTTACGACTATTTTCAGGCTTTTCTCCTATCTCCATACGCTAATAGGAGCAGGCAGATATGGTGTATCAGCACCTTACTGGTGTGACTAAACAGTCATCGGAGGTGACCGTGGCGACATCCCATCTCGCATGCAAGTAAGAACGTCTTATAGCCCGTAAAATATCGCCTCCTGTGTTGTTTGCCTTGCCTATTAGAGCAAGGTTGAAGATTCCTCTCCAAATCGAAGCTGAATCCCATATTAAGAATATACCTTACCCATTTTGCACACACCCTCTTGATAACGACAACAAACAGTAATTAATCTCATAACTCCTATAAGCCATACAAAATAGAGTTGGGAAAACAAGGACTCCCGGATATACCAAAGGTGGGATCAGGTGCCTAAGAGAAGTAAGCATTCCCTGTCGACCGGTCACATCCGCCGTGAGCCCTATATCTTGATCAGGTAAACAGGGTAATCCGTGGTCGAAAGCAGTGTGCCAAGAACGACCTAACAATCGGTATGAAACACGTCAGACAGCATTTGACCCAATGATAGGTTGTATTGGGAAACTAGATCGTTTTATAAACGAGCAAAGAATTTGCGAAATGCTGACTTTAACCAAAACTGTTGAAACACCTGCACCATCAACTTATTTGTCCGTAGTCTGCCTCGATTTAAAAACTGACCATACGCAGAAAAAGTTCTTGCATATCGAATCACTTGAGATATATATACACACCATATGGAATTGATAATCGAATATTACTACATAAATATGGGAAATTGACGATGGAATAGCTGAAATCACCCCGTTTGTTATAAAGTTGAGGTGTTAGTTTGCCTTTCATATCTATTTTCAATAGAATATCTGGACCATCGTGGTGGCCTAGAGGTTATAGCGTTCGTCCTGCATGCGAGAGGCTGCGGTTCGAATCCCGGCCGCGACAGATCCAAGTCGTTTCTATCGCCAAACGCTCGGCATTAGGTGTGAATGTCATGGGTCCTCAGATATGACATTAAAAAACGGATATCCTGTGTCTCAGTAGGTGTGGCACGCTAAATAACCCTCACTGCTCAATGGCCGTAAGCGCCGAGCATAGGCCTAAATGAAGCCCTTCACCGGTCTTGGTGACGTCCGCATATGAGTGAAAGATTCCCAAGAGGAAACTTTAAGCAAAATACAATCAAGCAATAAATAAAATATCTAAATTAAGCGGAAGTGGACGACTCAGTGGTCTTTTATTCGAGTTCACAGGGGCATATTGAATCAAAATATGAATAAAGATTATTATTGTTAATAAATTAAACGTCGTCGATATACCTAAATGTCTTATTGAAGGCCACAGCAAGAGATTTTTTTCTTCTCACGTAGAGGTTTTTTTGAAAAATACATTCTGTTTCATAAGAATATAAAAACACATCACCTAACAAAGGAACACAATTCGTGCCCATGGGAATTCCAACAGACTGTTGGAAGACCTGATCTCCAAAGACTACGAAGATTTTGTCAATGAGGAACTCCAGCATATTTTTTATATTAACTTCATAGTACTTGTGCGTGAAATCAGAGTGTTTAACAAAGCCATTTATTGGATGACTGATAAATAGATATGAATATTTCCGTTTTCCATTTTTTGTTAAATAAGCAACTGCCAATGATGTAAAAAAAAAAAAAAAAAAAAAAAAAAAGTCTAGTCTTTAATTTATCGTGAGGTGTTAAAAAGTCATACGTTTTGATGTTGTTGATTTGAGAAAAGTTTTGCGATTTAAAATTTACTAAATGTTATTCAGAATATTTTAGAATCCACATTTGACTTGCACCACATCTGGCATATTTAGCGGCACAGTACGTTTGAAATTTCTCCTTCACAGCTGTTAATGTTTTCGTGAGGAGCTAAGATAAGGACTTGGTAGAACATTTACCGGACCCAGCAATGTATCTTTGTAAGGATTTTGTGTAGTTTTGGAATCCAGTATAGATTTGGTAATTCATGTACATTCGTTCCATTGACTAGGACATTAAATGTGTTTAAAACTGGAATATGATTTTGAAGAATTTCGTCTTTGGACAGGAAACTTGGAGTTGAAGTTAGATTACCAAATGTGGAATGAAAGCCAATTTCTTTAGAAATACGGTTGTAATAATGCACCTTACAAACAAAGACAATGTATATAAGACATTCTTTTGACACGGGTCTAGGTTAGTTCAAGGGTACAATCTGTTGATGTCAGGTGACTTTGAAATTCCACTAGAGCCTACATTAGTTGTATCTACCGATGCTTTACTTTGTTATTTGATAACACAAGTTACGTAATAAGATATATTACATAAGTACTACGTAAAACAAAGTAGGGGTATCGTAATCGCAACATACGTGTATAAGAAGGGGGGAAAACGATTCTCTACGGTTTCCTTTTTAAAATAATAGTAGGGATAGGGCATCTAAAATGATCTCAAAAGGGATAATACGTCAAAAATAGCATGCAGTTTTAGTTCTCTGCTACGATGAAGACTTACTTATTTTGAAACTTGTCTTGTTCTACTGAATACAAAAACTGCTTTCAATTTTTCAATCGAGGGAATAAATTGATATAATTTTATCATACCGTTCATTCCATCTATAATTCAAGTTCTCCATACCCCACTGATTTTACCATTAGATGTTACATGTACAACTGTATAAACAGTATTGTGACCCTTATGCTTAATAACTGAAAAAATACAATAATCTAACACATGGTACATATTTTCTAATTTGTCTCAATTTCAAGAATTCATCATCTAAAAAATAATTTTATTTTATCAACTTCTTATTTCATTTGTTTGAAGTTACAGCATTAGAGTTGACCCACTTCACTGCTGTTTTTGTGTTCGTGATTTGAACATATTTAATTGAATAATTCAAAAGGGTTGGGAACAAGTTATATCAACTTACTAATCCATCTTTAAAAATATACAAAGTGCTATGTATATTAATGATATGAAATAGGCAATACATAAATAATGACTAATTGAATCTTTACACGTGTCTGTTCATATTAAAAAGACAATATTTACATTCATAAAGGTATGTTGCAGAGGGTTGGAGATTGTGTGGTATTTACAACAGTCGTAGATCATTCAGTTATAACGTCATGTGGATCAAGACAATTGTTAGTTGTGAAATGACTTTGCTTTTTACAAAAATGGCACGGTGACATATCGATCTCTGTTAAATTTAGATCTACAAATCATCACCTTCCCGTCGAAGTAGGCAGATAAAGCAATATTCAAAGACATTCACACTATTGAGGATTATGCATTGCAGATGAATTTCACTATATTCGGGGATGGAAAGCACTGGGCAAATTACGCAGATATTTTTATTTTCAAAATATAGAATATATACCGTTCTGTCACAAACACTAAAAATATTCCCGAACTTGTGTCTTCCAGAGAGTTCTGTATCTCCAAGTTATGTATGTTCATCTTAAAAATCGTTAATATCGTCTGCTCTCCTGATGTTCTCTTTTTTATCCCTATGTTATAGTATACATGTGTATTTCGTGTACCATTCCACAGTCTGGGTGAAAAAAGTGAACTATAGGCCTGGTCACGACTAGAAGAAACCAAGTCCGAAACTTTGCCATCAACGGTTAAACCGACAGCATCACAAAGTTGAAACACTTCCATGACTTCGTATACATGTATGTATCTACTCTTCAACCCTTCATTTAGCTATTTCGAGATATATTAGATGAATCGTAAGACACAACTTCATGCACGCAAACAATGTAATAAATTAAGGATAACATTTAGGACTCCCCGCTATATTACCGCCATTACAAATCAAGATCCACTAATAGCACATCAGTCATGATCAAACTATAACTTCTATCAAAACATTCTCGGAGTTCGTAGCTGAAATGAAGATTAGTATGGATGCCATTTTTGATTCGATTATAGTCATGTGATCTTTGGTGAAGCACATATGCGGTCTAAAAATACGTATTGGAAAAGGGGTTTTCCAGACTTCTTCTACCCTGTATGGATGAGTATACTTTGTATAACTAGGCTCGTCAGCAGAATAATTTGGCATTCCATGATTATAACCACAAATAACAGTAGTACTAGTGTCCTTTACTTCAAAATCAATCACCAAGTGGCCTAAAATATGTATCAATTTTCAGAAAGCATGGACCGTATGCGTAAAAGATATGTGCTAATTATCACACACACACACACACACACACACACACACATTTCTCACCAAAACATGCTATACATTGAATTCCAAATTACGATATCAGTTTGGTGGAAAATTAATTTCATTTCCGTTTCACGTTATTTCAACGTGAAAATTACCGTTTAAAAAGTCATTTATATATTTTAAAAAGTCATGCAAACCAGAAGATGGCTGTTTTCACATAATCCGATATAAAACATAATTCTAGAAATCTCTAGAAACAAAAGTACATGTAATTTTTTTTAAGAACATTGAATCAGATTACAAGATTTAAAATATCAAAATTTATGCATATACATGTATTTCATTTAGACGTAACTTAGGTAAAAATTCATAGTAAGTAAGTAATTAATTTCCAATTTTGGGTCCAGAGGACATACAAAGAATACAAAGTTCATATACATAAATCATAAAAGAGTAATTATCCAAAAGATAGATGAAAAATAAAATTTACAAGTTCATGATAAATAAACTTTTCTTAATAATGAACAGCTATATATTATGTAATTGGCAAATTTTTCAATAATATTGTTACACGAATTCGTTGCTCATAAGCCAGATAATTTTTTGTCTATTACACAGGTTTATAAAATTCTTGCACAAAATGTTCATGGACTCTATGAATGGTTTTCTTAAGTGTTGGTATGCTATGCAGTCAAATACAAAATGGAATTCATCTTCTACACAGTCAGACTTGCAGAGAGTACATGTTCTCTCATTTACATGTGTTTGTGTGTAACGTCCAGTTTCAATAGCCAAAGAATGAGAACTGATTCTGAAATTTGTGAAACATTGCAAAACATGAGGACTACGAATTACTGAAAAATATTTTCTCTACAGAATCTTGTTTTGAATAGTGCATTGGATCGTAATTTACCAAAATGTTTGTCTGCATTGCCTGAGTGTGTATAACACCACTGATATTTAAATCTTTCATATAACTTATTAGTAACAATTGAAATAATATTTTTATCATGTATAGGGCATTGTATATCTAACTTATTTAAAATATAATGAATGCTACTGATCCAGCTGCTTTTGTTATTTTCATATGATACATTGTTTTCATGTACAGCATTTCTTAATAAGGAATTTACTTTGGAATTTAAAATTCTTTGTAAATATTCAAAACAGCTTTTTATGACACCAATATACATTGGGAATCGACCAAGTTTACCAACATCGAGTTTGATTTGAGGCTTTTTTATGTACACCACAAATATACTATATATAGTATTTCAAAAATGCAATGTGCATTTTTTCACATTACATTTTGTTAAAGAAGTTTTCTATACAATAATTCTGGCGTTTTACGGAACGAACATGTATCTGCATGTATATATTGTTCCCTAGATTTCACACACATAAAGCAGTACAGGTTTTACAGTATGGTCATATAAGTGTATCAGGGTGTGTATTTTAGTTTAATATTTCCAAAACATTTGACTAATTTAAAATACGCTTTTAAGGCTCTTTTGTAGAGATCAAACTGGCAATTTGTGAATGAGCCTGATGTCAGAGGAAAAATAACAATTCCTAGATATTTATATGGTGACACTTGTTCAATAATTTGATTTTTATATATATAATAATTAAGCATCTTAAGCAGCACACGCTTAATTTAAAATCCTGATTCTTAAAATCTTTATTTCAAAATGGATCAAAATTATGATTATATACATAATTATATATACCCTAATTTAGCCTCCTCCTTTTTTTCTCTTCTTGTGTAAATTGAGCAAATTATCTCGAAATATACAAATGTACCTGATTTGAGATAGTCATATTTCCTGTAGTACAATATCTAACTATATATAAAGACGTGTATTTAGGATAACTCGTCATTTGAAAATTCTTATCAAATTTTCTGATTTCATTACAAATTTACTTTATAAATAGCATAAATTTTAATTTCCCCAACCGGGAAAAAAAGACAAAAAAACAACAACACATTCATCAATTTATTATGAAACACTTTTCTAAGAGATATGATTACAAATAGAAAAAGAAAGAAAAGAGGGAGGAGAAAAAACGCAGCTTACTGTTGAATGATCATCCAAATTTTGACATCGAGTTCACGTACTTCTAGACATGGGCAGACAACTGTGGGGATTCACCTATTTTTTTGACAAATAAGGGAACGTGTATAAAAGTGGTGTTTGCGATCGAATCGTTTAGCTTAGACTATACATTTTTGGTATCCGTGTCTTTGACATGGATAAAAGAAGATCAAAATTATTGAAAAGTTTTTCCCCCTTATCTCATTTCTGAAATTTTATCGTTTGATTATCTTTTTAAAGGTTGGACAATGTAGGTAAATTACCACGTGCAAATATATCTACAAAATGATTGATTTCCTTTTGTATCTATCATTAATACCGGGAGGGTTTTTTATTTGATACCTAAGTGAAATATCATACCCTTTGTTAATTTGAAATATCACAAAATAATTACATTTTATTTCAATGACACGCATATATTTTTTTTATTGAATATTGAGATGAACCCTGAAAATGTATAGAGATGGGGGTATATTTAGAATTTTAAAAATTACGATCACTCGAAGAAATAATGGAAGAAAATAAAAATAAGGCAGAATCGATAGTCATAATTTTTGTCCTTACTTTAAAACACAAAACTGCTGTTAAAGCCCTTAATAAAACTTTCATATTTTGTATTTCAATGTATTTAGTTTTGGTCCTCGGATTCCACTTTTACCCAATCCCTAAAAACTTCCTGTTTAAAAGAAAGAAAAAAAATCAAAACTGGGAAGTTTGAGCCATATTCCCTTTTTAATTATTCAGAAAAGACCAAAGTGCATTGGATAAAATCTTGGTAAGGTAATTATCAGACTCTTTGTATATTTGATCAGATGCACGCGTGCTTATGTGAATCGTATCCGCTTTCAATTCACGGAATTTTATTTTGTTTCAGATATCAATGCTTTGAACAATCGTTAAAGTGCGAACACTTTTAAAAAAAAAAATCCCGTTGAAGTTTAGCCAATATTCTAGATCTACCGTCCTCATTGCAAGTTGAGCAATACACATTGAATGTAGGTGGATCCAAATGACAAAATACTTTTATAAACAACAAATGGCGCACCTATGAACAGTGTGCTCATGGGTATTTCCATGATGTGTCATTTTTATTTTTTCCCACAGGCGTGAATTAGAGCTAATGAGAATGATTTCAAACTAAATTATAAGTTGTGAGGATACCTATACTACAGTCATTGGGTTCAGAATTATTGGTATATATGTATATATTTTTAAACCATACATTATATCTTCCTGTTTATATATCAAGTTTACATGTAAACGCAGATGCTTGATTGTTAACTTCCAAATTCTTGAGTTTCTCATATTGAGGCAAATGACACAGTATTAATTGATTACAAATTTCAATTTCTACATTTATATGGCTTGTAATTTTGCTTATAAACCAAGGTAAGAAATACAATTATCACAGTTAATTTAAAATGAGAAAGTAAATTTCTGTTGATATATCTCATGATCATGCATACATTATAATATATGAACGTGTATTGCTTTAATTTCAGCATGTTTGATTTCCCCTTCTCTGTATTCACTGTTTGGCTTCATTTTGTGAGATGACGGTAGATCCATGGTACATTTTTGCTTTTTTGTGAGATGACATTAGATCTGTGGTACATTTTTGCTTTTTTGTGAGATGACAGTAGATCCGTGGTACATTTATACTTTTTGTGAGATGTCACTAAGTGCACATTAATTGCTAAAATCTACCGAAGCTGAAAGTAAATTCCCAAAGATGAATTATGAAGGACTGCTCCAAGATTTGCAAATAACCAGCAAAGCTGAATCTCGGTTGAGATTACAGTCTATTGTGTTAGTTATACCCCCCGCAACAAGTTGTGTGGGGGAATATACTGGAATCGGGTTGTCCGTCTGTCTGTCCGTCCGTCCATCTGTAGACGCAATGGTTTCCGGGCTCTAAAGCATTATCCTTTCCACCTACCATCACCATATCATATATATGGACTACCCATGGGATGAAGATGTTCCCTATCGATTTTGGGGTTCAAAGGTCAAGCGCACTGGACATTGAAGTAGCAATATGGTTTCCGGGCTCTAAAGCGTTATCCTCTCCACCTACAGTCACCATATCATACATATGGACTACCCATGGGATGAAGATGTTCCCTATCGATTTTGGGGTCCAAAGGTCAAGCTCACTGGACATTGAAGTAGCAATATGGTTTCCGGGCTCTAAAGCGTTATCCTTTCCACCTACAGTCACCATATCATACATATGGACTACCCATGGGATGAAGATGTTCCCTATCGATTTTGGGGTCCAAAGGTCAAGCTAACTGGACATTGAAGTAGCAATATGGTTTCCGGGCTCTAAAGCGTTATCCTTTCCACCTACAGTCACCATATCATACATATGGACTACCCATGGGATGAAGATGTCCCTATCGATTTTGGGGTCAAAAGGTCAAAGGTGACGCGCACTGGACATCGAAGTAGCAATATGGTTTCCATTTAAATTCTTTAATGGCTTTTTTCATCTCATGGAGATGCTGTGTTCCTAGTGGAGATGCTGTGTTCCTAGATACCTTTTGGATCATAGTACTGAAGTTTTACCTATTATCAACACCCTTTGGGAGATTGGGGTAAGCGGGGGGGGGGGGGGGGGGGTAAATTTAGATGTATATAGACTTAAGGTCATAAATATTGCATCAAAAAAAGTATGAATGTACCACAGATTTACTGTCATCTGACACTGCTGTTCGCTTCAAATAAGTTAGTTCATTGTTAAACCAACTATTAATGCTACATTACTCACCGTCTAAGTATGCAAATTCCATAAAATAAACCATCACTTCATTATCCGTTTCAAATGATGACTTCCATGGTGCAATACTTTATCTCCCAAAATTGAAGAGTTTGTATAGTTTGTTTTTTAAATTAGCAATGTACAAGAAGGGATGTGGAGGTACTATGTATCAGTGATTTGATAAAACAGACTAAAAGAACTCTTCAATTCCAGGAGATAAGATATTGTGCCATGGAAGTCTTCGTTTGAATGGAAATTTTAGTGACTGTTTTCATTTTGGGATTTTCATACCTAAACAGTAAGCAATGCAAAATTAATAGTGATAGGTATTTTAACAGTCAAATAACTTATTTGAAGAAAACAGTAGTGTCACTTAGTGCACATTAATTGCTAGAACCGACCGAAGGCGTCAGTCCAAATATTCAGCCGGGCCGAATCTCAACTGAGATTAAACAGACTGAAGAATCCACAATGTGCTACTGAGAGTATATATACTTTCATCGCAGATAAAGATATTTTTTAGTAAAAAAAATATCACTTTTATATAGATTTCAAAGTGTAAACTATCAAAGTTCAATAATGGAGTTTTATGAAGAGGCTTACTGAACATTACAATCCACAGCTGACTTTTACAATTTAAAAGGGCCAGTGCAACTACAAATATGAAAAATTTGGGAATGGTATTTACAAAAATCAAAGACTTTACGGCATTCGTTTGTTATATTATTTAACAACCCACTCGAGAATTTTTCACTCATATGGAGATGTCACCTTTGCTGGTGAAGGGCTGCAAAATTTAGTCCTATGCTTGGCACTTATACTGCTTTTGAGCAGGGAGGGATCTTTATCATGCCACACCTGTTGTGACACGGGGCAGTCTCATCCGAAGGACAGCCTTATTTAGTCGCCTCTTACAACAAGCAAGCGGGACTGAGGACCTATTCTCACCTGGATCCCCACAGCATACGACATTTAGGACAAGCACATGTTGAATGCTTATATCAATATAATATAGAGTATATACTACGAGGGTGAGTCAATAAGTAACCAACCTAACTTATTTCCAGTTGAGATCCACCTCTTCTTTTTCGATGTAATTGCCCTTTAATGTGATGAACTTAGACCAACAGTGTTCAAGTGCCATCAGCCCAGAACTGAAAAAGTCAGGGTCCTTTCCACTGACCCATTCCTCAATTGCCGTCATGACTTCTTCGTCAGACCGAAAATGACGTCAGATAACCTTTTTCAAGTTTGGGAATAGAGAGAAGTCGCTAGGAGCTAGGTAAGGCGAATAGGCAGGATGTGGTATTAATTCATACCCGTTTTGTTCTAATCCATAAATGCAACTTTGCAACTGTGGACTCTCATGGTGTCCTGTTGCAGCAAAACACCTTTAGAGAGTTTACCTCGGTGTTTTTCACGGAGGGCGGTTCTCAGCTGGTCTAGCAAGTTTGCATAGTACACTCCAGTTATTTTACTTCTCTTGGGTAAAAAGTCCAACATAATAACGCCTTTTGCATCCCAAAATACTGTGGCCATCACCTTGCCAGCAGATGGTTGCGTCTTGAACTTCTTTGGCCTTGGGGACGCAGGCCCTACCCACTGACGACTCTAAGCTTTATTCTCTGGCTCATAATAATGAACCCAAGTCTCATCTGCAGTCACCAGATGCAAAAGAAAATCATTTTTTGACCTAAAACGCTTCAACAAGGCGCTGCATACTGATGCTTTGATTGCCATTTGCTCATCGCTAAGGGATTTGGGGACGCAACGTGCTGTTAGGTTGCACATACCTAAACGATCATGCAAGATTATTGAAACGCAACCATGTGAAATGCCTTATGCCTGCGCTCTTTCTTCCACCTGAATTCGCCTATCAGAGTATACCAGATCCCAAACTTTCTTACACATTTCTTCGTCGGTGGCATCTAGTGGACGTCCAGACCTGGCTTTATCTTCTGAAGACGTTCTACCGCATTTGAAATCCCTTACCCAGAATTTAACCTGAGCATAAGATGGTGCAGAAGACCCATAAACATTGGCTAACTCGCCGTGTATTTCCTTGCCTGTTTTACCTTTTAAATACAAATACCGAATTATAGCATGGTACTCAACTTTAGATGTAAAGCATGCCTTTGCATCACTAGCCATGTTTGGCATTCAATATCTTAGCAAAGAATGACTTGATATGAGTGCAATTTTGTACCTATAGGTATAAAGCATGTATTGAAACAAGGCATGAAAATTGTGACCGTCTGGTGATTTTTTAAGGCCCATTTTGGGTCCAAATTTCGGCCCTTTCCCCTCCTAAGAGTAGCCAATGTTTTCCCAATAGCTTGCATTTTTCTCAATAATAAAGTTATAAAAGGAAAACGTATTTGAAAAAAATAAACATTCGATGTGAATTATATACATAAGATTTAACAAAGAGTTATCGGAATGATGATTTGGATAGAATAGTTTTAAATATTAGAAGGTTAAAGAAAATTAGATGTGTAAATTAAAGATAATATAATGTGTGATATGATTTTACAACTTATTTACGATAAAATTTGATTTTTCCCAATTTGACTGAAATGTTGACAATTTTTTCCAATTTGAAAGCCACAGGACCCTTGTAAAAAATGTAGAAAAATCACTGCCGTCTCGGTCATTCGGAAATGGGATAGGCTGGTTACTTATTGACTCACTAGGGGGTAATTGATTTTCGTGAGGGACAATTTTCATGTTTCAAGCGATTTAAACTTGTATTTGTAGATCTGCTTTGTAAGTCGAACTTTTCAAGGTATTATGTGTATGTGTAATTCAATTTGGGGTGTCATGAATTTGTGGGAAAAAGGGGAAAACACCAAATCAAGGAAAATATCATTGATTCTACAGTGTATATTGATGTACATGTATACAATATACACATGACGTATGGACTGTCTTCACATTTAGAGTTTCAACACAAAAGAGATGGGAACATGGACGTAGCATTGTTTTTTAAAATTATGGGGTTTATGAAAAAATATATCTCGACAAGCCTACCCCCTCCCTCCCCCCCCCCCCCCCCCCCCCCAAACTTTTGGTTCTAGTATAGAGCTGCCGTTCAAAGATGTGTGTGGGGGGGGGATTGCTTCGTTCCTGTGGGAACCAGAAACCCAAGATGTAATATATGAGGAACTTTAAAGTTTTCAGGGTTAATGACACATTATTTAGAAATGTCGGGATATATTGAGTTCGTCTGCTTACATTGAGTGTGCTACAGTACACTTATGATGTACAGTAAAGCATAAAACCACTCTTTCTTTTTATGGCAATTTTCTGGATCCCGCACTTTTATGCATTTCTCAGCTTGTCATTCGCAGTTAATAAAATTACATTTGAAAATCGATAAATTCAACTTAATTAAAAGTCAAAATGAGTCGTGCATTGCAAAAGCATCGAATAAATGTAGAAAGAATAAGAGTTTTTAAAGAGGTTACAATACTCTATCAATAAACATAATAGTCAGTTTGGTGCTTTTACTGAAGCAATCTGTATCATTTATTTCTGTCCAGTTTCTGTAGTTGGAGTTGGCCCCTTTAGATTGTAAGAGTCAGCCGTCAATTGTAAGCCTCTTCGTAAAACTCCAATAGTATGTTGCACTAGTTTACACATCTTTACTTTTTGTTAAGTTCATTACATTGCAGTATGCACAAACATTTCAGCCCTTAGATGATTATTTTATTCAATACCTAGTGATTGGATGTGAAATAGGTGAAGCATCACATTTAATTACCCAACAGTTGTTTGAATGATGTCCATTTGAGATTTTTTCATGTAATTGAGAAATCACCAGTAGGTGAAGAGCCACAAATTTTGATACATACCTGGTAAATAAGGAAGGGAGTTCTTTATATTTTGATACATACCTGGTAAATAAGGAAGGGGGTTCTTTATATTTTGATACATACCTGGTACATAAGGAAGGGGGTTCTTTATATTTTGCCAACACCTACTGTGACTTTGGTTTTGCCTTTTTTTTTGAAGGGGGGGGGGGGGGGGGGGGGTAATGTAACACAATGAAGGAGGTGTCTAATAGAATCATAGTTATATAGTTTATCTTTGCACAAAGATATTATTACAGTGACCTTCCATTTGACCTTGATTTCAGATACAATTGTAACCAGTGTCATTCAGGTCCTTTGCATTTTTGATCGGTGTAAAGATAGAATTTTCAATCATTAAACAACACTTATTTACATTTCAGTCAACTTTAGTGTTTATCATTTGCCCTATATATATTTTCAGGAAACAACCAGAGCTTGTTCTAGTAGTTTTAAAAGGAGTCACAGTCAAAGAGTCAACACAAGGGTCAATGGTTTGATCCCTGAATGATGCGACAAAACCCTACAATTGCTGGGTAGGTAATGAAAAAACAATATTGACAGCTAGATTTAGTCTGATCAAAAGTAATTATGCAAGTCTCCAATGTCAATACTTCATGTCAATAATATTATGCAATGCTCAAGACATGGGTCCTTGATCATGTTTATAGAGCAGGTATAGATGTATGAAGTTGAAATTATTCAACCGGAACACATGGATCTACAAAAGATCAGTTACATTGTGTACAGGAATGCTATTAGGAAGTTTCAGAACCAGCCAAATTGTTAATGGTGTATGGTGTATTCTATTTAATCATTACAATCTAAACAATTTTAAATTTGAGCAAGCCTGATGAAGGTGTACTGGTATTTGAAGTAAGAATTTTTGGATGCAGTATTGAGTAATCATGATAATCTGACACAACATTGTTATAGACATTTATAGTATAATGTATATACTGCTTGTTTGTATATGATATATGTAATTGATGTATACAATGTATTTAATTCATTTGATGTATACAATATATATAATTGATGTATACAATATATGTTATTGATGTATATGATACATGTAATTGATGTATACAATATATGTAATTGATGTATACAGTATATATAATTGATGTATATGATACATGTAATTAATGTATACAATATATGTAATTGATGTGTATGATACATGTATATAATTGATGTATACAATATATGTTATTGATGTATACAATATATGTTATTGATGTATACAATATATTTAATTGATGTATATGATATATATGTAATTGATGTATATGATACATGTAATTGATGTATACAATATATGTAATTGATGTATATTATACATGTATATGTAATTGATGTATATGATACATTTACATGTAATTGATGTATATGATACATGTTATTGATGTATATGATATATGTAATTGATGTATATGATACATGTATATGTAATTGATGTATATGATACATGTATATGTAATTGATGTATGATATATATGTAATTGATGTATATGATACATGTATATGTAATTGATGTATACAATACATGTTATTGATGTATATGATATATATGTAATTGATGTACAGTATATGATAAATTGATCAATACAATGTATGTAATTGATGTATATGATATATGTAAGGGAATGATAGGGGTTTGCTATTTTAACCTAGTATTATGTGCTTGTCATTTCAGAATGTTTGTGTCTTTTTGATGCAATGACCAGCATTATGCTATGGTAAGTACAAATCCTGCTGCTGAGTAGTACCAATAAACCACTACATCTATATCAAAGGGTTGTATTGGAGATGATTGACCTTAATTTGATAGAAAAGCATTAATTCTATAAAATTCTTCATGTCCAAAGTCATAAACTTGATAGATGATCATTAGGGAATTTGAACTTGATCCATAAATCAGCAGTATTTTAGTAACTCCACACTAAAATTTACCTCATCTGTTTACACATTAAAACACCATTGTTTGAAGTATTCAAAAACAGTGAGATCTTATGCAATTTTCAATTCCAAGGGATATACATGTGTATATGTATCTCTATTGAATGTAGGTCAGTCATTACAAAACAAACCATAAATCATCATTTCATGATTACAATATTATATCTATTTTGTATTGATTTTAGAAGTTATGAAATTGATCACTGTTCGTTATCTTCACCTTTCATACAGGTGATTCTTGACGGCTCAAACTTTGATCTCTTGAAGTAAAATCATGGTCCTGATTTTTTCTCATATAACTAAGCAAATTTACTCTCAATCTTTCAAAGACTTGATCTCTCAAAGTTCTTAATCTCTTGATGTGAAATTTGGGTCCCTTAAAACATATTTCCTTGTTTTCCCTCTCGATCTCTCGAAGTGGTGGTAACATATACACACCATCACTCAAGCGTATAATTATTTCTGCTTGGACCTTATCCGGATAATGGTGAATGCCTGGGGCTAGCTTGGCCGTGTTAATTAGGTGTTTATATAGGTGACATATCCCCTGCATTTCCTTGTGGGGTGGATAGTTAATTGTTTAATTGGTAAATTAGCCCTCCACCTGTGCTTTAATTGTTTTTGCGATATAATTAAAATACAGGTAAAATTTACGACTTGATTGGACTTCATGATGAGACAGTAATTTTGAGAATAGAATTTAGAGACATGCCAAGGAAGAATCATGATTTAATTGAATGTGTGTTTTGTGTATAGTGACTGGACATTGTGACAATATTGCTTTGTGTAGTTAACGACTGGAAATTGTGACAATTTTGCTTTGTGTATAGCGTCTGGAAATTGTGACGATTTTGCTTTGTGTAGTTAGCGACTGGAAATTGTGACGATTTCGCTTTGTATAGTTAGCGACTGGAAATTGTGACGATTTCGCTTTGTGTAGTTAGCGACTGGAAATTGTGACGATTTCGCTTTGTGTATAGTGACTGGAAATTGTGACGATTTTGCTTTGTGTAGTTAGCGACTGGAAATTGTGACGATTTCACTTTATGTAGTTAGCGACTGCGAAACTTCGTTGTGTACGAGGTCTTGCGAATATGTATATACACATACACGTCATCCTATGAGAAAAGAACAAATGAATGCATGAACTTTAAAAAATCTTTTTATCTATGTAGGATAAAAGTACGTGTTGTTGAAATTAATTTCCTAAAATATAAAGGACAACTTGTCAAAACAATGCCATGCACTCCAGTTCCTATAAAATAATGGACAGACCTTTAATTTCTGGAGTTGACTTGACCTTTGAACTCTTGATCACTCTTAAGTTTTATCAAGGTCCCTTGAACTTTGAGTTATCGAATCACCTGTACTAATAAGCACAACAAAGAACTCTAATTACTACATAGTAAAAATCTGTGGCACTCCACCTAAAGATAAATGAAAATTCTCAGATGGGAGGTAATATAAAACAAAAAAGAAAAGAAAAACATGTTAAAAATCAACATGACCTCTGTGCATACAGTGAAAAAGTATCTGTTTGTATGTTCATATATTTAGTTAGACAACACATATATTCACTGTATAATTAGTCATACAACACATATAGTCACTGTATAGTTAGTAAGACAACACATATATTCACTGTATAGTTAGTCAGACAACACATATATTCACTGTATAGTTAGTCAGACAACACATATATTCACTGTATAGTTAGTCAGACAACACATATATTCACTGTATAGTTAGTCAGACAACACATATATTCACTGTATAGTTAGTCAGACAACACATATATTCACTGTATAGTTAGTAAGACAACACATATATTCACTGTATAGTTAGTCTGACAACACATATATTCACCGTATAGTTAGTCAGACAACACATATATTCACTGTATAGTTAGTCAGATAACAAATATAATCACTGTATAGTTAGTCTGACAACACATATATTCACTGTATAGTTAGTCTGACAACACATATATTCACTGTATAGTTAGTCAGACAACACATATATTTACTGTATAGTTAGTAAGACAACACATATAGTCACTGTATAGTTAGTCAGACAACACATATATTCACCGTATAGTTAGTCAGACAACACATACATTCACTGTATAGTTAGTCTGACAACACATATATTCACTGTATAGTTACTAAGACAACACATATATTCACTGTATATTTAGTCAGACAATACATATATTCACTGTATAGTTAGTCAGGCAACACATATATTCACTTTATATTTAGTTAGACTACAGATATATTCACTGTATAGTTAGTAAGACAACACATATATTCACTGTATAGTTAGTAAGACAACACATATATTCACTGTATAGTTAGTCAGACAACACATATGTTCACTGTATAGTTAGTCAGACAACACATATATTCACTGTATAGTTGGTCAGATAACACATATATTCACTGTATACTTAGTCAGACAACACATATATTCACTGTATAGTTAGTCCGGCGACAAATATATTCACTGTATAGTTAAATCAGACAACACATATATTCACTGTATAGTTAAATCAGACAGCACATATATTCACCGTATGTGTCACAATGAATGTGTTGTGTGGCGTTGGTGGCCTAGTGGTTAGGCTGTCAGACTCTCGACCGAAAAGTCTTGGGTTCGAGTCCTAGTCGCGGCAGGGCCGACGTTGTGTCCTTGGGAAAGGCACTTTACATGAATTTCCTCACTTCACCCAAGTGTAAAAGGGGTACTTAGCTATAGACAGTGAAAGATATTGTTAGAATGTTAGTGCTCTAGTGTCTTAACGGCAGCTTGCACTGTATGCTTCCCAGGAAGCTGAGAAAGTTCTAGATTGATATAAGGTCTGCCGGGGTAATAATGTATTGTAAAGCGCTTCGAGCAGCTGGAAAAAGCACTATATAAAACCAATCATTATTATTATTATTATTACTGTATATTTAGTCAGACACCACATATATTCACTGTATAGTTAGTCTGACAACACATATATTCACTGTATAGTTAGTCAGACAACACATATATTCACTGTATAGTTATGAAGACAACACATATATTCACTGTATAGTTAGTCAGACAGCACATATACATGTATTTACAGTATAGTTAGTCAGGTGACACATATATTCACTGTATAGTTAGTCAGACAACACTTATATTCACTGTATAGTTAGTCAGACAACACATATATTCACTGTATAGTTAGTCAGACAACACTTATATTGACTGTGTAGTTAGTTAGACAACGCATATATTCACTGTATAGTTAGTCAGACAACACATATATTTATAGTATAGTTAGTCAGGGGACGCATATATTCACTGTATAGCTGTCAAGGCGAAGCAATACATGTATTCATTGTATTTTTAGTCTTGCTGTAGTAATGGTATTAATCATTGTATTATATGCGTTAATTATGAGTATACATTGTAATCGTTTTATCCAGAAACAGAGGCAGAACAAATGTACATAAATGGGGCAGGAGGAGGGAAAGAAGGACTCCTTCCCTTTTCCGCCTATATACTGTCAGTTAATGAATTCTATGGAGTTGAGCGTCCCAGATCGAATATTTATATGATATCAGTTAATGAAATATATGGAGTAACCAGTGGCGGATTTAAAGGGGGGGGGGCACAGCCGCCCCCCCCCCCCCGCCCCATAAATTTTCAAATTTAAGGTAAATCGTGGTATCTTGTTTCGAAAAATGTACTAAACGATAAAAGAAACAATAATTTCTTCCACTCCCGGAGAAATAAATGACAAAATCTTTTGATTTCTTGAATTACTTTATTGAGAGAACTTAATTTTTTCCAAAAACCCTTAAAATTTGCGTCATTTTATTAATTTCACCTTATTAAAAGTGATAAATAAAATATTACAAATTACTTGAATAGGAGACATATTTCAAGCCCTATAAAATCTGTAAAATCCAGGAGCTTCGCCCCCTGGGCCCCCTGGGCCCCCCAGACCCCATAAAGTGGCGCCCCCCGTAACCGCAATTCCTGGATCCGCCCCTGGTAACTTGAATATCTACAGACAACACCGATCATGTGTTAGGCTCATGACCAGTGCTTATTGGGTCACGCGGCCTCCGGTCAAACACTTCATGCATCTCCCTAATTTAAAATAAAACAAATACACGTGGTCAATTGTAGAACACGCCCGAATCCTTCATCGCCATTATTAAAAGTTTGCAACTACCGGTAAGTCGATAGTTCGTGAGCAGGGGTGCGCGACGCTTCGGGACTTGACATATGCGACGGTTCGGGATTTCTGGAGTTCGGTGATGACGGTTCGTGTGCGCGACGTTTCGGGCACGACAGTTCGGAAGCTGCATGCAAATAAATTTGATAGTTAGTGTTATTTTTCTGTTTAAAATTGATATGTATGATGTATACTTATTTTTAATGTTTTAAATTATATTACGTCTCATGATTTAATTCTTATAACATCAATGATTACCCAAAGGGAGAGCGCAAGCGATCATTATAGGAGCACCTTAATGAAGATTGTTTCCCTCTCACCCCCCCCCCCCCCCCGAGGGAAGGCGATAATTAGGAGCACCGTAGTTAAAATTGACGTATACCCTCAATCTCTCGTCAAGTCATTCTTTTCACGAAGTTTCAAATATGCCCAGTAATCATCTTAGATTTTCTATTTCAACCATTTCAAAACCTTTATTTTTTTCTGTAATATAATTACATGTACATGCACTGTAGTACTGCATATTCACCCGACAGTAGATAAATACATAAGCTGATCAATTTCAATTTTCACTATACACTCAAGGATCAAAATGTTACTCCTGTCTTTTAATTTCAATAGGCCTAAAAAAAAACTTCATTATGTAAAATTTAATTTTTAGCGTAATCATTATGAACTTTTCAGAATGTATGCAGGATTGATTCAAGATTGATGACAAACGTTAATTCGAGTGCTATTTTGATATTTTTATTGATTTATGAATTAATTCTGAATGTTAAAACTCTAATACATATAACAGGTGAACTGCAATCAAGGAAACAGTATTTTAGTCTTGCAGTTGAGAGTAAAAATGTCTTTATATTGCCCCAAAAAGTATTTTTCTAAAGAGCAGACTGCTTGAATGGAATAAAACTATAGTAGGACCGAAACTTTTAAAAGTTTTTTGCTGATACATGTATTCACATTTGAAATTTATTTTTTACATGCTGATGTGATAAGCATTTTTGCTAAAAGGTTACAGACACTGTCTCAGTGCTGGTAACAGTAAACATTTATCCCATTGTGTCGGCAACTTTCATAGCACAAAATTCCTCTGATGCATTGAATAGCAAAATATCTCTGCAGTATTATAACACAACCAAAAGAAATATTTATGCATTTTGTTACTTTTAAGTGAATTAGACCTATCAACAGTTCGGGTGCCCGACATATGGCAATTCCCGAACCGTCGTGCACCCTGTAAGTACGTGAACTCGTATTTTTTGAATAATTTTAATAATCAACTCCCGAGCTGTCATTAACAAACTCCCGAACCGTCGTCACCGAACTCTCGAAACGTCGCATCAGTTGCCGAACAGTCGCACCCGAAACGTCGCGGACCCGAAATGTCGGCAATTCATGAGCAGTAAGTGACAAGTTCGAAATTACAATACAAGTAGTTAAACAATAAGATTACTACAGCAAAATAAACATACGGAGATTCTTTGCAGATCTTTAATCCTCAATGCAAGATTTACATAATACGTGTTCTATCACAGACCTCTAATATACTAAATTTTACATAAGTACATGTAATACACCTCAAATGTACTAAAATTTACATAATACACGTAATACA